>NW_011334453.1:0-4888 GCF_000735185.1 Notothenia coriiceps
GACTGGGAGCCGTAGGGTCGCCGGTTCAAGTCCCCAAACAGACCTAAATATGGAGTGTGGACTGCTACTTGGAGAGGTCCCAGTTCACCTCCTGGGCCCTGCCCTGGTGCCCTTGAGCAAGGCACCGGACACCCCCCCCCAGTCCCATTGCTCCCTGGGCCCTGTGCAATAGCTGCCCCTGGTACTAGGGTGGGTTCAAAGCAGAGAACACATGTCCCTGAGTGCTCTGCATGTGTGAGCATTAAAGAGTTCATCCCTCCTATTCTCTTCTCTGTGAATGGGTTTCCTCAGAGAGGTTAGAACTTGAGCTAAAGGTTAAAGGTTACTGTTTATCTCGACAAAGCTTTGTAAGCTTCTAAATATAAAGATGGTTCTGGTTTCTGCATTATCATTTGTTGATGAAATATGATGTATAAAAAGAGTTATGAAATAAAAGAGTTTGAATCAAAAGAAAGGAACCAGGCCTCAGGAAATACCTGAAGGGGAAGTATGAAACAGGAAGCTCACCATTCTCTCCGAACGTGACCCTGATCTTGATGGCGGTGAGGTTCTGGAGGAGCGAGTGGAACTGAGCGGAGGAGATCTGTGGCCTCCAGCGGCTGCTGGGCTGCTCGTCCAGTCTGTACACGGGAACATCACGTTAGCATCCGTTAGCATCCAACAAGGTCGCTGCAAAGGTTCCGTTTGTATTGCCAGATTCACCGCTCTCATCATTTGAATATGAGCTATTATTGAGCCCCTGTGGTTAGACCATGTGTTCATCGGCTCATCAGAGTCAATAGGAAAACATTGATGACGTGTTTCTAAGCAGAGAGGCTGCTCTCATACAGCTGGACACATCACTGTAAACTCTTTAATATAGCTTTTTAGATCAAGTAATCACTTGTTGGTGATATCAATGGTTCGTGCCTCTCCTGAACAACCGTTCACACACGTAAGTTCTTTGGCAAGTAAAGGAACCTGCTGTGTAAGGAAGGTTGATTAACCATAGCCAGCTGTATCAACCTTCCTTACACAGCAGGTTCCTCTGCTACAGGTTCCTCTGCTACAGGTTCCTCTACAGGTTCCTCTGCAGGTTCCTCTACAGGTTCCTCTACAGGTTCCTCTGCAGGTTCCTCTACAGGTTCCTCTACAGGTTCCTCTACAGGTTCCTCTGCAGGTTCCTCTGCTGGTTCCTTGTGGTTCTACCTGAAGCTGTAGTGGACCTTCTTTCCGCAGGGCACGATGGACCTCAGCTCTCCCAGAGAAGCCGTCACTTTGAGGCCGTTTCCCTCCAGAATCACATCGCTGACGGACGGGTGACGGACGCCTCGGTCCAGACGCAACGAGAAGGAGAAGTTCTGACCGTAGCTCAGCAGCCGGTTCCCCAGGTAACGAGCTGAGGAGAGAGACACCTGGTCAGGGAGGGAGGGAGCAAGGGGGGAGGAGAGGAAAGGGAAGGGAAGGAAAGGAAAGAAGGATGTGTGTAAAGACCATCGGAGAGGAGACCAAGGGAGAGAAGGAAAGGAAGGAGTGTATGGGATAAGATGTACTTGTCTTATCCCATACACTCCTTTCCTATCCTATGTGCAAAGAGCTTCAGAGATGAGAAGAAAGGAGAGAAGGAAAGGAAACAATAAGAGGGATTAGAAGAGGAGATAGGAAAGGAGGAGGAAGGAGGTGAATAGGAGAGGAAGAGGAGATAAGATGAAGATGGAGGAAGTGAATAGGAGAGGAAGAGGAGATAAGGTGAAGATGGAGGAGGTGAACAGGAGAGGAAGAGGAGATAAGATGAAGATGGAGGAAGTGAATAGGAGAGGAAGAGGAGATAAGGTGAAGATGGAGGAGGTGTTTCTCACCTGGAGCGTACAGGTAGACCGGCAGGCTGTTCTTGGAGATCACCTCCAGGTCCTGGTGTTTAGGAGACCAGCGGAAGTGAACGTCAGGGGGCGTGTCGCCTCGAGCCGTCGCTGCTCTCCAACCGTCCGGACCTGGAACACAACACAGTCCGTCAGGTGCTTTTATTTTGAAATTTAACCCAAAAATCCACTGTTAATTTAGGAACATATTTGGGGTATTTTATTTTGAAATCGGCCCCAGTATCCACTCTTAACTACAGAAAGTGTTAGGGGGTCTTTTTTATTTAATTTAACCAAGCAATCCACGATTAATTTATGAACGTTTTGGGGGCTTTTATTTTGAAATTGAAACTAGAATCCTCTGATAATCTCTGAAATTGTTGACTTGAAATTGACAGATGTTATTGTGAATTTATGAAATTGTCACTGGGGTCTTTTATTTTGAAATTGAAACCAGTATCTCCTTTTAACTGCTGAATGTGTCAGGGGAAACCATAAATCCACTGTTAATTTACGAAGATGTTGGGGTCTTTTATTTTGAAATTGGCCCCAGAAACGCTTTTTACACCGTTTTAAAATGAAAAAAGGTGTTCTTTTATTGTGAAAGGGGAGGGGTGAAAGGTTACCGCTGGCGAAGGTGGAGGTGATGTTGTGGACGGAGTATCCGGTCTTTGCAGAGCAGCGGCTACTGTGACCGTAACAGAAACAATTCCCAGAATCCTGTCTGGGCTGACGGCTGAAAGAAAACACAA
This sequence comes from Notothenia coriiceps, assembly GCF_000735185.1. Classification (NCBI taxonomy): domain Eukaryota; kingdom Metazoa; phylum Chordata; class Actinopteri; order Perciformes; family Nototheniidae; genus Notothenia; species Notothenia coriiceps. The sequence goes on from NW_011334453.1 coordinate 2,591, forward strand.
CGAGCGAACAGGAAGTGAGACCAGACGGTGACGACGAAACACAAACAGGAAATCAATCAGGACTCAAACCTCCAGAGACAGTTTCATCCCACAGACCATAAGACATTAACCACCTGAACTCTGTGAAGAATATCCATAACATTCATCTGTTTGCAAATTATTCATCTAATATATATTCCATTTACTTGTTTATAGACTCTTCTCGCACTTCTATTAACTTGCACATCTCAAAACATTCTCTATTTCATTTGTTTTATCAGTTTTATTTGTTTTAGTCCTAAAACATGTTGCTCTGTTGGAGGAGGACTTCAGTTTGTCATCTCCATATCTCCACTGTAGCTGCTGAGCTCACGGTGATAGAGACTTGAATCTTGAATATTCCAGAAAAATTTCAGAATATTGAGAAAAAGTCAGAATTTTTTTAGATTTTCGGAAAAAGTCAGAATTGTGAGATGTTGAGAAAAAAGTCAGAATTTTGAGAAAAAGTCAGAATTTTTAGATTTTTGAGAAAAAGTAATGATTTTGAGAAAAGTCAGAATTTTCTGAAGGTTCAGAAAAAAGCCAGGATTTTTTTGATTTTCGTAAAAAAAGTCAGGATTTTGAGATCTCAGGATTTTTTGAAAAAGTCAGGATTTTTAGAAAAGTCAGAATTGTTCAGATTTTGAGAAAAAAAGTCAGAATTTTCAGAAAAAAGTCTCGATATTTTAGATTTTCGAAAAAAGTCAGCATTTTGGTAATTAAAGTGCAAAAAGAGTTATCAGCGTGAGTTTCTTCACCTCTGCTTGCAGCCGGTGGCTCCGATTGGTCCGTCCGGGCAGCGGTCACATTTGTCTCCTGTGACGCCGTCTTTGCAGCTGCAGCGCCCCCTGCTGTCACACGTGGTACTGACAGCACCTGGAGGCAGAGACACAGGTGAGCCGGTGCTGATTGCCATATTGATAGGATTAATGCAGTGAAAATGTAAGTTATTATAATGAAATATAATGTTGTTAATCAGCAACTGTGAGAGGAAAAATACAGGGTTTTTTCATTGTGGAACTTCACCCTAAAAGCACTCTCAAATAATTTGGTGTTGCAACTAAAGGGGGAAGTTGAAGTTTAACCAGCAAACAGGAAGTTAGTCAAAACAAAGATTTAAATATATATATATCGCAATATATCGTATCGCAATACTTAGCATATCGTAGAATCGCAATATCGTATCGTGGGAAGCCTGGTGATTCCCACCCCTAGTTAATATATAATAAAATGTAAGACCTCCTCTCAGAGTCTCTCACCTGTGGGGTTGCAGCGGCAGGGCGTGCAGCTCGGCAGCGTCCCCTGCTGGTGGAAGCCGTCCTTGCAGCGTTCGCAGTGGCGACCCTCAAAATGTCCCTGGCAGTCGACGCAGTGTAGCCCCCCGGCGTCTCGCAGGCAGTACCTGGAGCGGCCATTACAGTCGCAGCGCATCGTCGCTAAAGAAAGAAGAGAAGAAGAAATGATGAATGAAGAGACGGTTCAGAAAATATGAGTTTCTCACTGCATGCTTTTTCACTCCGGTTACTGAGGAGGAGGAGTAAGCTGCAAAGTTCTCATTGGGATGTTTTGAAAGTTGTAAAGATGAACAACTGTCTCTGTTGTTGGAAATGTTTTATTTTAATATGGTCATAACAATGTGATCACATGACTCCTTCTGATGTTACTGCAGATCTGCTGTAAGCTAGCTAGCTAAAGCAGCTAACCTAGTCTTTACACTTTTTAGAGTCCCCTGGTCTCCCAGCTGTGTGCGTCACTCTTTAGTGTCCCCTGGTCTCCCAGCTGTGTGCGTCACTCTTTAGTGTCCCCTGGTCTCACAGCTGTGTGCGTTACTCTTTAGTGTCCCCTGGTCTCCCAGCTGTGTGCGTCACTCTTTAGTGTCCCCTGGTCTCCCAGCTGTGTGCGTCACTCTTTAGTGTCCCCTGGTCTCCAGCTGTGTGCGTCACTCTTTAGTGTCCCCTGGTCTCCAGCTGTGTGCGTCACTCTTTAGTGTCCCCTGGTCTCCAGCTGTGTGCGTCACTCTTTAGTGTCCCCTGGTCTCCCAGCTGTGTGCGTTACTCTTTAGTGTCCCCTGGTCTCCCAGCTGTGTGCGTTACTCTTTAGTGTCCCCTGGTCTCCCAGCTGTGTGCGTTACTCTTTAGTGTCCCCTGGTCTCCCAGCTGTGTGCGTCACTCTTTAGTGTCCCCCACTTTACAGAAGCATGTTGCCCATAAACTACATGTCCCACAATGCATCTCGTTTTGTGACATGTGCACTGAAGAGCCTTGCAATCATTTGCCCTAG
>NW_011334454.1:0-4912 GCF_000735185.1 Notothenia coriiceps
TGTGTGTGTGTGTGTGTGTGTGTGTGTGTGTGTGTGTGTGTGAATGGATCAGTGTTGCTATGACATCACCATGGTGATATCACCAGAGCCAACATGGCCGCCGGACGTTGTTGCTGCTCGTTACTGATGCCGTGCATCAAGCTTTACTTCCTGTTTATTACCTGTTTACCAAGGCATGCTGGGAAATCCTCTGCAGCCACAGAGGAGCTCTGAAAACCAGAAGAAAGACTTTTCCATTACAAGATACCAGTGAAGATGCTGAGGCTCCTCCCGTTCACTGGCAGGAAACCAGCTCTCTGTTGGTGGTGTGGACACCCACCAGCTCCCAGTATGAGCTCCCAGTATGAGGTCCCAGTATGATAGTATGAGGTCCCAGTATGAGGTCCCAGTATGATAGTATGAGGTCCCAGTATGAGCTCCCAGTATGAGGTCCCAGTATGATAGTATGAGGTCCCAGTATGAGGTCCCAGTATGATTCCCAGTATGAGGTCCCAGTATGAGGTCCCAGTATGATTCCCAGTATGAGGTCCCAGTATGAGGTCCCGGTATGAGTTCCCAGTATGATTCCCAGTATGAGGTCCCAGTATGAGGTCCCAGTATGATTCCCAGTATGATTCCCAGTATGATTTCCAGTATGAGGTCCCAGTATGATTCCCAGTATGATTCCCAATCTGAGCTCCCAGTATGAGGTCCCAGTATGATTCCCAGTATAATTCCCAGTATGAGGTCCCAGTATGATTCCCAGTATGAGCTCCCAGCATGAGGTCCCAGTATGATTCCCAGTATGAGGTCCCAGTATGATTTCCCAGTATGAGGTCCCAGTATGAGGTCCCAGTATGAGCTCCCAGTATGATTCCCAGTATGAGGTCCCATTATGAGCTCCTCTGTGGCTCAGGCTCCTTCTGGTTATTTCATTCTTTGCACAGTTTAAATGTTTAAGTGTGAAATTAAAATTGTAAACAAAACAAATCTGTTTTATTTAGAAAATCAGTTTTTAGTATCATTAACAAAATAAAATGAAGGTCATTTAAATGAACATATCCTACATCTTCGATACTTAATACAATTATATTTATTATATGGATAATATGACTGTAATTACTTTATAGTTCTTTGTTATAATTAATCTTAAAGGTCCCCTGTCATGCTTCTCTGGTTCTGACCCGTCCCCTTGTGTTCTGTAGCTTCTGCATGTGAACGCTCTGCAGAGTCACAAACCCTCAAAGTACACCCTGTAGGGAGTAACACTTTAACACAGAGAAGACCTGTCTGCCCCAGAACGCCTCGTTGGACATTTCTCTTTTTCCATTGTTTACTTCTTGTGTATAGTGACGTATTTCGGGTATGGAGCCGTTACGTTACGTCTGCGGAGCCGTTACGTTTTAACCAATCCGCGGACTTCCTCACACACACACACACTCGGCGGGAAGTTGCGAGATTCGCTGCTGCGATGAGCGGGACACTGTGAGCTGGCTCACTGGTGTGGGGTCGGCGAGACAGCGAGACACCAGGGAACTCAGCCTGGGCACACACACAAACTCCCAGCCAGGCAGGTGTGTGTGTGTGTTCGGGCTGGGTTTCGCTGTGTCTCGCTATCTTGCAGACGGCCACTGGGCTCACAGGGGGCAGGAGCTCCAACAAGGCGTGTAAGACAGAGAGTGAATACACATACTATACAGAGATGCTGTATGAGAAACCAATGTGAGTTTGGAAAATTGAACAATATAAATATATTCTAGTAGACCTCAACAATGGAATTATGATCAGTAGAAATGGCCATGACATGGGACCTTTAAAAGTAGTATTATAATTATTTTGAAGGCATCTTTGGGTTAGGTTGTGTTGGACCTATATACTGCTTTATACATTATTATTTAATAGTTCAACATTTATTTTCTTGCTGTTTCTGTTTCTATTCAAGTGTATTATTATTGTACTTTGGATGATATTACATCATCAAATAAACGTACGAAACTACCGTCTTCTCTGGACGTGGATCATTCCTGCGTACGATTCGCTTTCTGGTGCCTCAGCGGCAGTTCTATTTTGGGTTCAGTTTTATTTCGTTATGATTTTGGCGGCTAATGGTTGTATTTAAGTAAACAATACAGATTCAAAATACTCTATTATAAGTAAAAGCCTCTTGGCATCGACAGTAAATATAAACATATTGACCGTAGAATGATATATAGAATACACACACATGTGAATAAGGAGGCAGAATACAACGTACTACCAAAGTATTTAAATACACGTGGGGTATTTAGAGAAATATAGAAGTGGATACCTTCTTAAATTGAATTAAAGTGTTACGAACAGGATGAGTGGTATCCGTCTTCATCTGGATGAGGAGCAGACCTGCTGAGATCAAAGAGAGACAGGTCTGCATCACACACACACACACACACACACACACACACACACACACACACACACACACACACACACACACACACACACAGTCCTGCAGGAAAACAGACCTTCTGCAGGGATCAGAGGAGGAGAATGTTCTGGAGGAAAAGACGTGTATACCTGAAAACAAAAAACAGTTCAAACACCTGCAGGCCAGAGCATTCGCACGATATGGAGCCATGCAGGTGTCATGTCATTGATTGATGACACACACACACACACACACACACACACACACACACACACACACACACACACACACACACACACACACACACAGGGGGTCACTTTATTATCTGTTTACTGCAGCTAACACAAAAACAACAACAATTTATAAAATAAGTCTTGTCTGTATTTTCCTTTCTCATCCAGAATCACTCCGCCTTTTGTATTTGTTAGAAAAAAGATGATAAATAAAAGACAGATTTTGATCCATCTTCAACAGCAGACTTGATTTGTTCAGCGGTGTTTTTTAGTTTTCAAGTAAATCCTTTTTTTTCTCCACTTCTCGTTGACTCCTGATTTCGCCTGACCTGGTTTTAAAGGAGCCTCTTCAGAGTCTAAAGACTGAAGGGGTTAATCAGAGAGATGATTGGTCGATTAACTGCTGATGAAATAATGGTTAGCTGCTGCAAAGGAAATATGTCTGAATACTGACTTATTAGACTGAGTACATGTACTTAATTAAGTACTGCACATAAGTACATTTGAGGTACTTGAGTATTTCCATTTTCTGCTACTTCTACGTTGACTTTTATCCGCACGACGTTTGTCAGACAGCTTTTGTTACTTAGCGTTTATCATCCCTAAAATATATCAAATGAGATGATTTTGAATATTTATGATACACCAAATAGTGTAGTATTTCTTAATTTAATGAAGTATTTCTTAATCCTCTTCAAATCAGCTTGCATTAGGGACACATTAAATACTTTTCTTTTTCGTAGATTTAAACGCACATTACATTTTAATTGACATACTTTAAGTACATTTAGCTTGGATGCTCCTACTTGATATTATATTTGTTATAAAAAGCCCATTATCCTTTCACTTCTCCTATGAGGCTTTCACAACAGCGCTTTTCCCTTTTCTGCTCCCGCTCTGTTCACACCGCCCAGAGCTGCAGCTGCTGCTTCATGACGTCACCGTTTACGTGCCTGCTTCATAAAATCCAAATCGCGCGGAAATCCCTCACATCGACAACAACAACAATGGCCGATTGTATTGAAGAGCTGTTCGCTTTGGTTTTAAAAGAGGTAGTGTGGAGACGAAAATGTCCAACAAGATTTATATTTACAAATAAAACAAATGCAAGGGAAGAAAGTGGATAACCATATCCAGGTACTGTTTTTTAATAGTTTGTAACAAACAAGGATTTGTTATTAAGTCTGTGGAAGTGCGGGACTTATCTGCAGCTCCATAATACTTTCATTCAGATATTATCACATAGCTTGCTTTTACCAAATACTGCAATCTGGATATTGCACTGGTCCATATTGCAGTTTCAATCAATTACATGACACCTATGGCTCCATATGCTCTGGCCTGCGGGTGTTTGAGCTGTTTTTATATCAGGCATACACGTCTTTTCCTCCAGAACATTCTCCTCCTCTGATCCCTGCAGAAGGTGTGTTTTCCTGCAGGACTCATATGTCTGTTTGCTCTTGGATCAGCAGCATCAGAGCAGGAGATAAACAGCTGATATGACGAGGAGAGAATTGATTAGAAACAGATGATGTGTGCGTGCGTGTGTTTGTAATTGCAAAAGTGTTTAAGTGAATCCTCCTCTTTGTTGTCTACAACCAGAGCACTTTTGAGCGACCTACTTCTTGATGTGTGTGCGTTAATGTAAACAACCATATACACACACACACACACACACACACACACACACACACACACACACACACACACACACACACACACACACACACACAAGCCAGGTGAAACGAGGCACAGCGCTGCATAGAATCAGACACTTTGTGTGCTTACTCAGCAGGTGTGTGTGTGTGTGTGTGTGTGTGTGTGTGTGTGTGTGTGTGTGTGTGTGTGTGTGTGTGTCTGTGTGTGTAATCTGCTCCTACAAAGGCTTCAGATCAGGAGTGATGATTCGATTACTGATGACACAAGTCGTCATCAAAGGTCCTTCTGATGTGTGTGTGTGTGTGTGTGTGTGTGTGTGTGTGTGTGTGTGTGTGTGTGTGTGTGTGTGTGTGTGTGTGTGTGTGGGAGAGAGTGTGTGTGCGTGTGTTGACGTTGCTGTCTGTTCCTCTGGGTGCTTGAATACAATCAGCCAGTAAATACATGTACATTTAACCTGCACAAAATCAGATCAGCCATTCTGACGTGGGTCGTTTTTAACAGAAAATGCAAGACGTAATCTATGAATGTACTCGCTGTTCAAGGGGCTCAAGGGGTACCATGTGCGTAATACGGGGAGGGGGAGGGGCCCTGTCCGACCGTTAATATGTGACAGGTTGGGAGTGAGAACGTGTTGCAC
>NW_011334455.1:0-2977 GCF_000735185.1 Notothenia coriiceps
GGTGATTGGCTAATGGTTACACAAGACAACACATCGTTATGACATCATAAAGTGGCCAAAATCTGATTAGCTCATTTTCAGACAGGTTTTTATAGAAATGGATCAGGACAAAAAGAGAGAGAATTTTTGTTCCTGAAACTTTCAGAGTCTCTTTACACGAATACATTCCAAACTTCATTGCATCACAACAAAAGGTGTTCATCTGTGGAATAACTGTTATATTGAGCTGACGGTTTTCTTGCCCCTTTTGAACCTGACGGAAACTATTTGAGAATTTATGTTTGTTATACCTTCAACGTTTTTTTATCAATGTTCAATAAATCAACCAATCAAATAAATAAAAGCTTTGCAAATAGCCACAGCATGAAGCAGATGTTCAGTCATCCAGATGAATGAACACAGATGAAATCAAGATGGAAGCAAAGTCCAGCAGCTCTGTTGGAAATCAAAGGCAGTCTGACCTTGTGGTTTGGTAACATGTAGTTTGAGCTTTTTGCACAGCCATTGCTTTCTTTTTAAGAGCAGTTAACTGATCTGAAGCGGCAGCGGAAAACCACCAAGGTTACTCTGAGTGTCATTTTCCTTTCATGCTCTTTCCGTCCCTAAAAAGGTGAAACATCTCTGATTCTGTGTGGGAGGAGAATAAATCTAAAACAGGGACAATGGAGGATGTTTCTATGATAGAAATTGGGCGAATCTGAAGTGGATCTCCCTCTCTCCCAGCTCCAGATGAAGTAGTATGTATCACAAGTATAAGTACATGTGAGTGTGACATCATTCCACTTCCTGTTTTGACTTATCAAACACAAATTAGCATTGTAAATTCTAATTAAAGCTCCATTTAAACACAGCTAATGATATTCTGACTCAGAGCAATACACGCATCTTATATTAATGACCTTGTTTACTCCAAATCTGAGGGGGGAAAGTGTGTTTTACTTTATAAACACAAATAAACAAACAACACCACTCCTTTTGTTTCTCTTTTAAAGCACCTTAATTTTGTTCTAATGGCCATGAGAATTTTGTATTTGCATTTCTTACGGGTTCTCAGAGGAGCTGGAATTAGTGTCGTTTCACAGGGATGGTAGAGAGGAAAGAGACTCCTGGAGATCATTTGCATATAAAGGCTTTTATGCAAATGCTGCTTTGCTTTGCTTATGGACACCGAACATTGCATCACTGTGTACTACAAGACACGATATACTACCCTTTCTTTTTTCTATTAAAAAGGCACTTAATGGTTACGCTGACCTATTTGAGCAAACATAAATATTGGTCTCCGCATAAATACTGCAGCAAACTTTTATATTCAGCAAATGTTAGCAGCCTAATTATCTTGTGTGTCTGAGAAGAGAGACTCACCTTGCCTCAGAAACTGCATATTTAGCCGGATTAAATAATGTATCTTAAAGCAGCGGAATTGGATTAAGGATAATATTATTAAATTATTTTTAATGATGATTGCCAAACTGTCAAATGTAGATTTTGTAATTAGTTGGTCAAAAACGTCAAAATGTTCCCTAGAATTTTTTATTTGCGAAAAATAAACAGATATTCTAAGTGTGCTCAGTTCTGCCTTTCCACTGCTAGAATAACCACATAGGACTAATCAAACCCGAAGAACCAGATGGTTTACTTTGAGGAGCTGTCATCAGAAACTATCAATAAAAAGGGCGAGCACTTTAAAAAAGTACATAGCAGGAAATTGGACGAACCATCTGTCCGTCAATGCCATTCCACCTGATGTAACTGATGCTATTACAGCGTCTACAGCAGGGGTCTCCAACCTTTCTTCATCCGAGAGCTACTTTGAAAAAATGAAAGTGGCCAAGAGCTACTTGCATCACATCGCTTACATTTACTCACAGAGCCCTCATCAGTTGAATTAAGCGATACTTTTATACACGTGTGAAATTGCAATACCTAAAGCTTAACAACAATCTTAACTTCACATCAAGGTCCAAGAAAAGGAAAATGTCTCACATATTATTATGGCCCACAGAGTAAAGTACATCACTGACAATTCACATACATGTCCTTAATCACCACCTGACAAGCATCTTATGGCACATGTGGAAAATAAGTGCATTCACAGTCAGTGAGATGAATGGCACTGCATGGAGTCCACCATACAGATATATGCTGTGCATGTCCATGGAGTGTACACACTTAGGTTCACTCTAATAGAGTCATTTACATGTCAGTCTTGTTCTGTATTTAGACCTCATGACATTCATGTCAGAAAAAGCTGCTTCACAAAGATATGTAGAATAGAACCAAATAAAGCAGACATGTTCAGTGCTGCTTGGTGAATGTTCTTATCGTTTTCTGGGTCTACAAGGCTCCAGAAATGTTGTGAGTTTTGCTGAGACTTAAGCTGAACATGATTTTGGAGATTTATAACCTCCATCTCCATCTCCACAGGATTGGCACTGAACAGTTCAGCCATCTTCTTCTTCGTCTTCTTTGCCTTGACATTAAATTATAAACCATAATAAATCAATTGTATAGGTCTAGCCTCCCTGTATCTGTATGTGAAATTGTTCCATCTTCAAAAACAAAAAACTAATATTTCAGTAACGGTCTTCTGTTAAAAAAAGGATACTGAATGTCCTGAATGTGGCATCACACACATGACTTAAGTCTGAACACAGCAGACAACAGGAGTATTTACAACAGCATATCAAAACACACTTACATTCTCTGTCTTACTGTTACATACATCCCATGAAAGTATGAGATTAAGTTAGCTTCATCATATATCAATCAGTGATTAACTGAATAATAAAGTATCTATCGGGTCACTATCAGCCTGTCACTCATTATTAGCTGCCCGAGGTCGACGTGTTGGAGAGCCCTGGTCTACGGTAACCTCAGGAGACGGCATTGTTGTTTTGAACAAACATTCTCCGCTCCAGTGCTCACACACAGCAAAATCACCACCTTGCAACCAGTAACTCCTCATAGGAAGCCC
>NW_011334456.1:0-1522 GCF_000735185.1 Notothenia coriiceps
TCTCTCTCACACACACACACACACACACACACACACACACACACACACACACACACACACACACACACACACACACACACACACACACACGTCACATGACCTCGATTGTTTTTCTGTCTGTTTCCAGGAATCTGAGCTCTGCCGGTCCCGACGGCAGGAAGGCGATGAGGGAATGTGAGAATCTGATCGACTCTCTGGTCTACTACATCCGGGGGGCGGTGGCTGACTACAAGACGGACGACAAGGTGAAAGGATGTGCTATATATATCCATTTGTTGATGCATACACAACCGCATTTTAATAATAAAGATGTGTTCGTATAGTACCTTTCATTCACCATGTGCTTTCAATTCACAAATTGGCACACATTAAAACATTTCTTTGGAAACATGCAGCAGTTTAAGAGACACAAGGAGGTAAAATATATATATAAAATAAAATAAATATATATATACTGTTTATTTACCTACATACTTATTATTTATCTACATGTCTGCTCTTCAGTCCACAGAGAACTGCGTCTGCATCCTGCACAACCTGTCCTATCAGATGGAGGCCGAGCTCCCTCAGAAGATCACAGATATCACAGAGTCTCAACAAAACTTGACTCCGAGGGAAACAGCTGTCGGCTGCTTCGCTTATCGCAGCGCTAAGATCCCACAGGTAATCCCTCCAGAGCCTAATCCTGTTGACTATACATGCGATGTTCTTGCAGTGTGATATTTAAGAGCAGTATTGCGTGCAGGTTTAATCAGCCATACAACTTGCTCTTTAGAAGGCAATCATATTTAGCGGGAGAGGAACATCAGAGAGCTTTTCATGTGCTTCTGTGTCAGCACTTTTAGTGTTGCTATCTTTGAAATGACTGTATCAGAGAGAGTCACTGGGATTCACGTTAGAATTTGATTTTTTTTTTTTATTTCCAATGTGTAAAACAATAATACAAAAAATTATAATTAAATGAAACATGATAATTATAATGTACAAACTTAAGCAGTATCAAATTGATAAACAAAAATATTATTGACTTACAAATGATATTTAAACAAATGATCTGCCTACTTACCTGAAAAGGGGTGGGAAGAAGTTTACACTTATTTAATCTAGGGCTGCTCAATTAATCGTATTTTAATCGCGATTACTGGTTTGCAACGATTACGAAAACAACGTAATCGAAATAAAAGGATTATTTTTTTATTATATTATTTTTTTTGGGTTTTTCAGTTGAATTATACTTAAAGTTCAGGGTAATCAACTGTTAAAAAAATACTGTTAAAATGTAAAAAAAAATGTAAAAAAAAATTCTCCAATAAATGGATGTTTTCAAAGTCAATGAATAATCGCATTTAATAATCACAATTACAATTATTTACCCAAATAATCGAGATTATGATTTTTGCCATAATCGAGCAGCCCTAATTTAATCCCACCCCTTCTCCCAAAAACTAAATTATTTATTTACATTTTTTTTTTTTCTTTTAACTAAATGTATGTCAATATACATTTACAATTATCAATAGAT
>NW_011334457.1:0-2923 GCF_000735185.1 Notothenia coriiceps
ACGAGTTCAAACAACTCACAGACACACAGGCCAGGGCGCTGACAGGGCGCCCTTTGAGCATCAGATCTGACGACGCTGATTGGCTGAAATCATGTTACAGTGGCATAGTTTACAGATAGCAACAGTCAGCTTGTTGGCTGCAGCTGCTCTGGCTGAGGGCTCCTTTCTACCGCCCGGACGAGAGAGGGTAATGATACACGCTGCGGCCAGCCAGGAAACATGTGACTTATCAGTAACTTTAGACATCGTAAAACAATTTTAAACGAGATTTTACTGTAGATTATACATTTTACTGATACCAACTATATAATATTTACCTTGTTCATTAAAAATAAAAATAAATATATATATTTTTTTTAAATATATTTAAAAAAAAAATGTTTTTAATGACAATCAAAGATGTGGGAAGAGGGGGGGCGGCGCCCCTAGCGCCCCTATGGTTGGCAATACCAGGGAATGCTTCCTCATAACTCTACCGGCTGGGCAATGTCACTTTTTACTTTAAACCTTTTAAGCATGGTCAGGAGGTGCTGTTGTTTCATTGGCTTTTACAGCCACATCAACAAACTAAACAAAAGAGAACATGGGATTATATTTCCAAAGATGTAACATTTGGCTTTAAGGTGTAGACACTAACTCCAAACACCAGTGAGGCGCAAACATCAGTAACAGTGATTGGTCAATTCTTCTTCTAATTCATAGGGACCAATGTCATTAATTCGCTACATTATGAATAATTGCGCTCCTCTGCCTCAGTGAAGGGCTTCTCTTTGTAAGTGCCTTTGTCTTTCGGGTGTGCTTTATTCTTTCCGGATGCTAAATAGCTGACAGATTTCAGTGGATGGGTGCGCCGCCAAGAATGCACCACAATTCCTGTTTATTTGTGTAGTTAAGCTAATATTTGATTAAAATAAGAAAACAATTATTGGAATATTTCAAAATACTCTATTTTTAGGTCTTCCAGCAGTAAATAGACAATTTGGTGATGACTGCCCCAACTCTGCCCTTTACAAATCCTCTCCAGAGTAACAGTAGCAAACCTCCAGATGGCTCTGCACTCCATCAGTGTTTGACATGGAAGCTTTTATTTTGAAGTTAACAGGAAACAGCGGTGTCACTGGTGACTTGTGTCTAATCTGCCAGTTCTCATTGAAGCAGTGTGTGTGAGTGAGAGTGGGAGGACCTGGAGCAGCAGCTCTACTCTGTCACTGAGGAGACTGATGAACATTAACAGGACTGAGGACAGCACCTGCACATCTCTTCAACAGCCGTTTTATTTTTCAGATGTTTCATGTGTGATGGCTATCATGCCACCTGTTGATGTGGGAGTTTGGATTCTTATCCTGGTGACAGCATCTTTGGCAAACGGTGAGTAGCCCAGAAGTGTTAGACTTTTTTTGTGAGGCTTCAGTACTCATACTGTTCACATCAGTATTGAAGTCACTACAAATATAACAAACAACAACAAAAGGAGTAAAGTTGTGGTATCTTTTAGGCGCAAACACTGAGTCTATGTAAATAGATGTAAACACATGGTCTTGTCAGGTAACAAGAGCCAAAAGTGAAGTGTAAAACTACTTGGTAATAAAACCGATTCTGATTCTGGTCATTTACAGTGATGTGTAACAGAGTAGAAGACTCACGGTGACACTGTTTGCTATGTCAACTGTTGAAATGAATCCATTATCAGATAAGTCATTGTCAGTTGACCAGGCAACCAATCAGATCAGCACTCTGCCTGTTGCTGAAATCGCAGCCAATGTTGATATTACAGTCATCAGCATTGGATTACCACTTCTAATACAATATTAGATGTTCAGTGATGCAATTTGAGGCAGAAGTTAAGAGAGCAAGTGTGTGATCCAGCAGGTTCCTCATGGAGCGCAGCTGTGAGCCAGGGGGAGGAGGTGGAGGGGACGCCCCATGAAGTGGAGCCCTGCTCTACCTGTGGCCTCCAGGGGCCCCCCAGACGCTTCAAGAGATGCACATGTTACACCTACAAAGACAAGGAGTGTGTGTATTACTGCCACCTGGACATCATCTGGATCCACTCACCAGAGTAAGTCTTATTTGATCTGGAATAGCACTGTTCTGTCCCGTTGATGCTTCTATAGGGTTTACCTGAAGAATCATCCAACCATGCTTTACTGTGTTACTCATCTACTTACATAGTGTCTGTTATCACAGCCTTCCAGCTTCAGTATCTTATTAGTATACGAACATTGTAAAGCTGGAAAGCTATCAACACATTACATCTTGTTTACATCAGGAGGCACACACATGACATATGGATGTATTGAAAGATCCCAACTTATTCCAGGTTTAGTGCTTGACAGTTATAAAATAAGTAATATGAACATATATATGATGTCAAAAGGTTTCAGTTGCCCAGGGTTTCCCTCAGAAACGCTATAAGGCTTCGGGCCGAGTGCTGCTGCTCTCTGGACCGTACACAGTGCAAGGTGCCGGTGCTCAGTTAAATGCCGATACTCAGCCAGCGGCCGCCGGCAGCACGTCATGACGCATGACAACAAATTATGCCCAGCGTACCTAGATGCGTCATGAGATGCCGCCGGCCGCCGATAGACTAGAGCAGAAAAGACATCACATAATGTTAGCATTTCGAAAATGTTAGAGTGGCTTAATAATAGTGCGAAAAGACAGCGGTTGTCGCCGGACAAGGATTCCCTCTCTCCTTTCCTGCTGAAAGATGGTGAGTTTACTCAGGGACGAGGATTCATTTAACCAGCCGCCAGTAGGAGTCAGGCTTTAGTTTATTTTATATCCATAAAGACAAAGTAAATCTGTTTACAGTTGTTTCATATGGATTTTGAGAGGTATCCATATATCTCTTCATTTTGCTCTCAAAGTGCACCAGATTGATGCATCTTCAATATTTAAAAAAAATCTTGCCCCTGGACCC
>NW_011334458.1:0-2721 GCF_000735185.1 Notothenia coriiceps
TTCAGGAACAAAGATTCTCTCTCTTTTTGATCAATTTCTATAAAAACCTGTCTGAAAACGAGCTGATCAGATTTTGGACACTTTATGATGTCATAACAATGTGTTGTCTTGTGTAACCATTAACCAATCAGCAACCAAGGTAACCCCCCACCCCCACCTTATCACCTGAATCTCTTCCTAGAGCACCCTTGAGTTCTTTGTAACCAAATCTCTCTCAGAGGTGCGTGGGGAGGGGCTCCTTATTTTCATCTAAAGTGACAGAAAGAGGCCATTTCTCAATCGCGAGGAAACTGGCTTCCAAGCCAATATTTCAAGGATGCTACGTCATCGAGTGCCACCGAAGGACTGTTCCAATCTCCAGCATACTTGGAATTCCACCGAGGCCGCGTCCTTGGTTTGGGGGTAATTTCGAGGCTGCACATGGGTAGACTTCGCGTCTTTCAAATCCCCACAATGCTTTGCGTACGGACCAATTTCCCCAAATCTGTGGCGGAAAATGTAAGGCGGGGCCTCTCATATGACGCACACCTGCACACCTGCTAGCCTGTTCCACTCTTCGTTTTCCGAATGCCAGGAAGGATTCTTGCCTAGCTTCTGAAGGAAGTGACTCGGAAGACATGTGCTACCAAGCCAGCATCCTCGCGATTGAGAAACGGCCAGAGAATCAGCACTTTGGAAACAGGGCTGAAACAGAGGGGATTATGGGTAATGCTGCAATGATCTGTTTGGTGTTTCAGCCAATCAGAGACAGGTTCTGTATATATCTGAGCCCTATAATCTATTGATGGAAAACAGTATAATAGGGGACCTTTAAGTTAATAATCTCACATGTTGTTTTTTCCGCTCACAGTACATCCCGATGCCCGTGCTCTACGGCGTCTTCCTCTACATGGGCGTGGCGTCTCTCAGTGGGATCCAGGTATGCTGTTAATGTAGTTTTTCAAGATAAATCAAATTATTGTAGCTGGAGATCTTTTTTTAAACAATATTTGTATTGAAGTTTTCAAATATAACGAACATTACACATACATAAAACGGTCAGTCTAGATACAGTGTACAACCAAATGGATAGGCATGTAAATGAACACAGGTCAGTATTCAGATTATACAGGGATAACAAAGTACAGAAATCTGAAAGAAATCTGAAAGAGTATGACGTGGGCTTCTACACTTTAAGCTGGACTTCTTCCTTATTGCAGATATATCCGACGAGAGGCAGGTGGGAATCGGCTTATTTAGAGCTGCCAAACAAACAAACAAACAAGCAGAGAGCCGAGAAAACACAATCACAGGAAGAGATGTTATGAGCCCCCACATGTTGTAAAAGTGCAAATAAGATATTAATACATAAACTGTAGATATAAAATGTGTCAATGTAGGTTTGTGATAATAAATATCCACAGCAGAGTTTTTATCTAAATACAGTCGGTATATATTTTACAATTTTCTGTGCAGGGAGCAACTTCCTGCAAATTAGGATTAGACTTTAACTTTGTTTTGTGATTTTTGGTAGGTTTTGTCTTAGGTACAGGTCGTGGTATTGCATTATCTCATGACTGTTTAAAAAAATAAATAATCTGACATGAATTTACCAGTATTTTTAAGAGATTTGCATTGTTTTTTTGACAGCCCACTTTGCATTTATTACTAGTTTATGGCTGGTAAATGGTGCAAAATGTTGTCCCCTGATTTCTTTAAAGAAAACTAAATGGAATTGGTATTATTTTTAAGTTTCTGTTACGACTGAATAAACGGGTTTGAACTCAAATGCACGACTCACACAGGTTTTAACCAAAAAAGGTTTATTCAAACCAAAGCTCTTACAGTGGTATAAAAAACTAAACCACTCTTAATGAGGTAAAACACTAGGAGCATGAATAACCAAATACTCAGACCAGACGTGGCTCAAAGCTCGGGAGTATTCCTGGCACGATACGCTTGTAGTTTGTCACAAGAAACAAAAACGAACTGGCACAGGACAAAGGGAGACGAGGATAATAAATACACCAGGTAATGGGGAACAGGTGGAAACAATCAGGGGCGGGGTCGACAATCACAGGAGTGGGAGACACACGAGGAAGGGAGGTCAGAGTATCTGAAACGAGAGGGAAGGTTACTATTCAAAAATATAGGGGAAAATCACAAAGACCAAAAAACTTAACTAAACTAACATCATTTGCGAGAGATGACGGTTTCAGATTTAAAAAAAATCATACATGTAGATCTCTCGCTCGTTGTAATTTGTAATGCATAACAAAAAGTCTATTAAGTATGATTGTTTAAAATGTGAAAGACATTCATAATACAGACAGGGTATTGCATAAGGTTCCTAAAAAACATGAGGAAAGATAATCTCTGATGCTTATTCTCTGGAAGGAATCTGCATAAATGGGCAATTTTAATGATTTTTTTGCAAGTTTTCCTGCAGTTTTTGCATTCCCTATCACAGTTCATTGTACAGTTTTTATCAGTTGCTTTGAAAATTAGATCTACAGTTTTAGATTAGATTACTTTATTGTCATTACATAATGCAAGCAGAGTGTAGCGAAATTAGGAGTGCAGTCTGGACAAAATAAATGATCTAAATAAAGGTAAATAGATGTAAAATGTATTTTTTTTTTTTGTAGTGTATTTTGAGGTCTGTATGTCAGCAAGGTGTCCTCTTTGTCTCCTGGTACTACTCAGTTCTGGGACAGGATCAAGTTGTACATGATGCCGTCC
>NW_011334459.1:0-5747 GCF_000735185.1 Notothenia coriiceps
CTCTCTCTCTCCCCCTCTCTCTCTCTCTCCCCCCCTCTCTCTCTCTCCCCCCTCTCTCTCTCTCTCTCTCTCCTGACAGCCTGTCAGTATCTCATGCTACTGATCCAGTAATGAGTGACCCGACAGTGAAGAATAAATATATGTATAACTAGTTTAGCTTGTTCCAGAGGTAGATCAAATAGCTAAGTGTGTTAGTTCTAACTCTTAGTGTGTGTTGCTCCGCTCACCGGTCCGTCACAGCGGGGGAGCTGCAGGATTTCTGCCTCACACACGTTGCATACCGCTATTTTATTGTCTTTTTCGGACACCTTCAAATACTGCCAGACCGGTGAAGCCATTTTGGTGAGCTTGTTTTGCCGCACACAGAGAAAAGTGTCGTGTATTTTACGTCATGTGATCGGCTCTCGCGATCGGCATTTAAAGAGCACCGATCGATCGGCAGAGAGTGAATGTCGGCCGGTATCGATTGGCGGCCGATCGATCTGAGCATCCCTAGTGGTAGCTCACATTTATGATGACCCCTTTGTCCAGAAGACTCTGCTTTTTGGCCGTCATGACAAAGTAGTGGGTGTGGTCTCTGTAGTAAACGATGTTCTCCAGGTCAATACCTGAAACAGGATCAGACAAACAAACAATACTTAGAAGGCTGTAAAAAGGCTTAACAGTGGGAGAGGCAAACAGACAGGCCAGTATTGTATACAACTCAAACAGAGTAAATTGGTTGCTGGTAGACATTTTTCTTTCACCTGTCTCCTCCCTGAGTTCCAGAAAGAACTTCTGGTTGAAGATGAAGGCCACACCACTGATCTCCTCCACTTTGGCCTCTGCTGTGGTGTTCCTGTTGACAAAGTTAGCCGTGATGGCGATGGCCAACTTCCCTCGAAACTCTTTGCGACCAAAACCTGCAGAGAGGAAAAACTGTGACCAGACCATAGCAGAACCACACACAGATGAATAGGCTAGTCCAAACCAATTACAACCATGGATCCTTAACACCAACCCTAACCCTGATTTGACCCTTATGCTAATGCATCACATTTACCACTTTTAAACTGAAAATAACAAATACTGCAGTGATGCAACATTTGTCATACAAAGGTGGGTACAGAACAAATCTAGGCTGCGGTCAAACTGACAAGAAAAGTAGGTCTTATGTCTTTTCCCAACCACTCTTCGTAACCCCTAGATTCCACCGGGTCCGTCTGCACCGTGTTACGGCTGAGCCGCGGCGTTCACAGCGATGGCGGTCACTCTAGTAGTCAATGGGTGCTATTCCACCAGAAGTGCCGCGTTACGGCTAGAAGCGTCCCAGAAGTGTCCCAGACGTGTCCCAGAAGCGTCTCGGCGCTGGGCTCCGCAAAAAATAGGTGGCTGGTCTATTTTCGTCGCATAGCGTCGGGCAGGAAGTGAAACGGTCAGAGCATCCAGTCAATCCCCAAAATAAACTAATGTTGGAGACCCTATCCCTATGTAGTCTTTCAAGTAGGAGGAGAAATGCCAGCTTTCTCCGCCGGTTTACAGGCACTATGTAAATTATATATATAGAATAATTATGATGATGAATTAATTTTTTTACCACTAAAATACAGCAACACATCTTTGATTCATGTCGTTTATAACTGGGATATTACAATTATTATTAACTTTGTCTTTTTGCACAAAGTAGCCTGTCCAGGAAATATGCCCAAATCAACTAAATCTGCGAGCCGGCACGCAAGACGCTCGGCAACCGCGTTGGGTATGACGCTGTTCGGAGGTTGGAACAAAACCGCGGCGTAGCCGTAACGTGGCACAGACGGACCCGGTGGAATCCCGGGGTAAGCCTCAGTAACAACGACATTGGGTTAAGGAAATAAGTGAAGAATAAGGGGCCGTCTATATTTTCTACCCACTTATGTTTACAGAACTAAAGATAGCTCTTGGCTGTGATTGGTTGTTCCTCGTCACATGACAAATGTGCGCTGCTCCGTTCCAAAATGTCCAAATTTGTCATCAGGATTTAGGAAAAGACAACGGCATTGCTAAAATAATCCAACTACGAAAAGTAACATTTTCAGTAGAAGGACAAACCCTGCGTTTGTCGTCATGACCGGTTGTTTCCATGAAGGGACACTTGTTGCCGCAAGGACTTGTGGGACAGCATTATTTCCTTTCCTTTTGCAAAGGATGCTTGGGTGTATCCTATGCTAAAGGAGATAAGAAATGAAGCATTAAAGCTCCTTTCCTATGATCTAGAGAATTCCAACAGCTCTAATCATGGCTGCCACTTCATCAATCGATTGCCATAAATAAACCCAACTCCTGTTGTGAGTTATTTCCCTCTTGCTCACCGTCTAATGTGTTTTTGCGTCCGTCAGCTCCAATCACTACATCAAAATCAAATTCTGAAACAGGATGGCTGGAGGGCCGGACTTCTGCTCGCCAACCAGGACCTGAGGAGGAATACAGCAAAGCATTGGGGGCCACTTCAAATGGATTATACAGTATACCATCACATACACGTTATCTAAAGAGAGTGCGAGTAAATATCTTGTATCTAAAGGAGAGGCAGATGACAGGAGGCTGGGGCAAAGGTCTTGCTGGAGGACAGTTATAATACCTACTAGGAACTCAATAGGGTTTCTTGTGGTGGGATGTTTTTTTCTAACCACATGAGGCTTTGTGGTCATTTCTTAACTGCCGTATATAGCAGCTACAGGGTGTTGCTTATTTTTCTCGTTGGACCACTGGGTATGATTGTGTTCATGTGTTTATGACTGGAGCTTTAAATAATGAAAAAAATCCCCATACCCCATATTTAGGACACTCAAAACACCACAAAAATGTAGCTACCAGCAGACTATCAATAGACTTTTTTCCATAGATATAAACGCTGCCAGTGCAAATGCCTCCTCTCTAGGAAACCTTGTGATCACTTTAGCATATGTATTGCTTTCCATATATAGCATGGGTGATATGCAGGAGACCCTTTCACATACCGATACCCACAGACCCACAGACAGACACACACACACACACACACACACACACACACACACACACACACACTCACACTCACCGTCCTCAGTCTGCTCTGCTGGTGGCTCCACAAGCTTGACAAACTCAACGTTGACATGGATTTCCACTCCCAGAATCAGACTCACTTTGAGGAGCATCAGCTGGAGCTGGCGGATACCTGCGGTGGAAACACATCAATACACACAGGCTGATATTGTATAACCAAAAAGCCCCAAACTCAAGGCTAGCGCTAACTGTAGGTGCACACATACAAATACGCATTTTAGCCTTTGCAAACCATTTACCTGCACAAAAACCTATACAACAGGAGATGGAAAACCCCAAAAAACATCATCGGAGCCTTCGATTTTTGGGCCGGGCCTAATTTCTTACCTTTATTTCTGTCTATGAATTCTATGTATTAGACTTTTGTTTCTGGAAATCTTATGTGATCGTTCTAATTAAGCATATGTGTAACGACGCCTAAAAATGTAATCTGCCTCTCAGCAAAAAAGTAGATTTATAGCTCTTCAACTGTAGTTCATGGGATATTTTTTCTCAATAAGTGGTGGTAAAATGTCTTTGTGCGCTGATGGGGTCTAAGGACAGAGGGGCTGTTTGCTGTACACTGTAAAGCCATCGGAGACAAATGTTTAATTTGTAATATTGGGGGTGTATTAATGAAATATGATTGATTGATGGTAACTGGGCAGCAGCAGGGCAAAGGTCTGCTGCGGTTGGCTCCTCCAGTCCTACTGACATACTGCACCATATGCCACAGGTCCTACCTACTGTAATCTCATCGCAAAGCTTTGAATAAACCAGTTTGAGCCGAGCGGTTACATATAACTGGAACGCTTATAGCACTGAGCAGCTTTAAATACAGGACGTGGTCTCCTTAATGACCTAGATAATATAGTAAGTTCATTTAATATAATGAACATTGCATAATGGCTTTAGAAATGTCAAAATATGGTTATCCATGTTATCTACTTCTGTACTGTAAATAGTCAAAACCTTCTTCAGGAGATGTGTGCACTCAATTGCCCTTATTCCAACATGTTTCTGAATACACTTGATATCCTAACCAGGTTCAGTAATTAAAGTCATTTTGTTCAGTATTGAAGTTTAAAATGGTTGTCTATAATCGGTACCTTAGGTAACATGTTATTGGAGGCTTGATGTTAGAAGCAGTGAATTGTACAGTGGGACTGACAAAGATGAATAAAAGAAGTAAGAATTTTATGAAAACAGTTACCCTATCGGATACAGGATATACTTAAAAAGGATAACCTGAAACAGTTTAACGGATGAATGTAAGATGATCAGTCATACTAAATGTGTATATGATTATTAATTTATTAAACAGCATAATATTATCCTCCTTATTAAGCCTGCATGAAGTGCATGAGATTGGTGCATTAACCTTTAAAATATTCTGTAGTTATTCCAGTAACTTTTTTATACATCTTGCAGTAAAAAGCAATATTGCAACTTTTGAAGTATTTATTTAAAAGTGAAAGTGCAATACAAATATTAACGATGATCATTTTTGCCAAAACTGTGCAAGGTAATGTGTATTTAGGGAGTAGACATGCAGTGGATTTTCCATTTTATTTATCAAAAAAGTTTGGATATTTGAAAAGGTATGTGTATATTATATCATATGTCTATCACCTCACGGGTGACACAGGTGGCCCCCACATAGCAAGTCTCTTTCAACCCATACCAGCTGTAGAATCATTAAGATTCAAACTAAAAAACAATATATTTCTATGTGGCAGATTATTAGTTGTTTATATTTAGTGACTGCTACGAGCCGATAACCAGAGGAGCTTATCTTTCAGCAAGTTATTAATAAATGACAGTTACATAAGCTGGAGAGGAAGACAGTACAATGGAAACGCCCCACTTCGCAGATAGAGACTGAAGAAACTAAGCTGCTGTTAAATATCTGCTCACAGGTAAACAATAGGCAAATACTATGGATGTAACGATATATCGAATATTGCGGAAAATAAATTTCTCATTACCGTCGTCGAGACTGACAAAATCTACCGCGATTTTTTAAATGTTTTAAAATAATTTATTTTCTTTTTTTAAACCTTTACTTAACCAGATGGTCCCATTGAGATCATCGATCTCTTTTTCAAGGGAGACCTGTCCAACATGGCAGCAAGTAGGTTACAACCAAGCGGCAAACCCTGGGGAAGAGCCGGTGTCACTACCATATCTGCTCGGGGTACCATATCTGCTCGGGTGTATTTCCGTCGCATCCGTCATCCCTGTTCTGCGCAATGACGTCACGAGTTGTGATTGGCTGTACGGTAATTTACCCAGGACACCGCCTACTCCCGCCTGCTCCAAATAAGGGCAAAGAGGCAGAGCCGAGGCAGGACCTACTGCCACCGAGCTGAAAGTTCCAGAGCTAGCTGAAGCTACCAAGCTAAGCTAACATGCTCCCCATCTGCACACTGCCGTGGCATTTTACGTTTCTAAGGTAAGCGGACATGAAACTATTCAGCAAAACTATAAATAATAATCTAAGTTATTGAGTTTTTAGCACAATACTTCAGAATCTCAGAGGCAGTGTTTGTTTACTTTCTCAAAGCAAAGAGTGACGCACTTCAGGCCACAGAGAAATTCCTTGCAGATGTAGCTCCGTATGACAGCGTAAAATGCCTGAGGTCCGACAACGGAACAGAGTTTACAAATAGAGAGTTTCAGTCACTGCTGAGAAGGAACAAGAT
>NW_011334460.1:0-5065 GCF_000735185.1 Notothenia coriiceps
CGTGAAAAGCTCTAGCACGGAGCTTGAACCGGAGTTGCGTTGGTGTGAATGAGGTATAAGAGATGTCAACAAATGTAAAGGGGTTACCAGCCTTAAGACGGAGGGGAAATTGAGGGTTTGTTCAAATATCAAGCTATAAAGCCCAAAGATTACTATGACTGGGACATCAGCATCTCCATCCTTGGCTCTCATCCTGTGTTATTTTCCCACTGTCCTAACCAAAAACTACTTTCTTTTTCTTGCTATGAAATCGTCAGCCGTGTCAGTGTGACTCGCCAGAATTGCGCTCTGGGTAAAGATGTTTTCTGCAGAGATCAAGAGGAGCGACAGTGCTGCACTATTGCCTTCTAAAACAAAACAAAAACAGCGAAAATATATCACAGTGACGACAGATGCCGTGTCCATGTAAATTACGTATGCACTCTTCCTTCAGACAGTGAGTCATGAGAGTTTAAATCATGCAGAGAGTTGATGGATTACAGGTCCGGCTGATTTGCATGATTAAAGTGGCTTCGGAGGCAGAAACATGGAGGAGAATAGACCTGCTGGAATATTGGGTTTACATGAGTGCTCATCATCATTGGTTTGCTATGAAGTGTACGACACATTGATTTTGCTAAATATGCTTTTGGTTTGGATACGTAAATGACAAAGAGATGTGAGTGACTAGTTACTGGTAGAAATAACAAGGGATGCGGGAAATGTCCATGTTAAGTCAATATGTTTATGAGGCTAATAAGTACGGAGGACAACTTGTGAAAATGCATTACGGCCAAACACATTTCAATTAGGATGTGTACGCTCCGCAGCTTCAGAAAGGATGCAGATATAGAAACACAATTGTTCCACATGAAGAAACATCTTCAGCAACTTGACAACACATGCAGCATTTAGAGAACATTCAGCAACTTGAGGAGACATGCGCAGCTTTTACTAAAAGCTGCAGAAACCAAACGCTGCAAATACAAAACGCTGAAGAAGCTAAAATACAACGGAGACCAGGGGACACTAAAGAGTGACGCACACAGCTGGGAGACCAGGGGACACTAAAGAGTGACGCACACAGCTGGGAGACCAGGGGACACAAAGAGTGACGCACACAGCTGGGAGACCAGGGGACACTAAAGAGTGACGCACACAGCTGGGAGACCAGGGGACACTAAAGAGTGACGCACACAGCTGGGAGACCAGGGGGACGCTAAAGAGTGACGCACACAGCTGGGAGACCAGGTGACACTAAAAGGTGACGCACACAGCTGGGAGACCAGGGGACACTAAAGAGTGACGCACACAGCTGGGAGACCAGGGGACACTAAAGAGTGACGCACACAGCTGGGAGACCAGGGGACACTAAAGAGTGACGCACACAGCTGGGAGACCAGGGGACACTAAAGAGTGACGCACACAGCTGGGAGACCAGGGGACACTAAAGAGTGACGCACACAGCTGGGAGACCAGGGGACACTAAAGAGTGACGCACATAGCTGGGAGACCAGGGGGGCGCTAAAGAGTGACGCACACAGCTGGGAGACCAGGTGACACTAAAAGGTGACGCACACAGCTGGGAGACCAGGGGACACTAAAAGGTGACGCACACAGCTGGGAGACCAGGGGACACTAAAAGAGTGACGCACACAGCTGGGAGACCAGGGGACGCTAAAGAGTGCCACACACAGCTGGGAGACCAGGGGACACTAAAGAGTGACGCACATAGCTGGAGACCAGGGGGACGCTAAAGAGTGCCACACACAGCTGGGAGACCAGGGGACACTAAAGAGTGACGCACACAGCTGGGAGACCAGGGGACACTAAAGAGTGACGCACACAGCTGGGACGGAGTGCTTGGTGACGTTCAGGACTATAAAGCTGAACAACTATCGCTTTATAATCCTGTGTGCGTATCGTAGTGTTTTGAGCAATTTCTATTTGCAACACTTTTAGTAAATGCTGCAAATGTTTCCTCAAATTGATGAAGACGTTTCTCCATTTGCACGTGTTTTGGCACATTTGCGTTTTTATATGTGCATTGTTTCTTAAACTGCAGCGTGTTTCTCCTGAAGTGTTTCGGGACGTTGTTTTCACCTGTCGGCCAACATAGGCATGAAATGCATGTGAATATCCAGATATTTGAGGAACAATTTCCTGCAGAGAGTTGGATGAACAGATCAATATTCCTCTGAAGTCTGTATAATAATTAACTGTAGATGGATTATAGTCATGCCGAGGGGATCCCTGACAGAGTTCCCCCCCCTCCCGCCTTTCCTCCCCTGATGGATGAAGCTTTTGGGAATAGACGCTGCACTTCGTCAACCTCGCTGTCATACGAGTTAAATCAATAAACTCTCTTTCAACCGAGGCCACAGACAGCTCACTACGACGGATTACACTCAGTACGTTGTTTTAATTCCTGCTGCCTCTTCCCCTCCCCAACATGCTTCAAATGTCTCCATTTATTGGCAGTAACTGTGTGTGAGCATTTCAAATTGAAACCCAGCAAATAGGAGTGGATAAGCTCATAACATGTACAGTGTGAGCGGGTTGTGATAGGGGGAAAGCATGCATAATTATATTGCACCTGCTTATTTAAACCTGTGGGTGTTTGTATCAGTATGCATAATTAATTTATGGATATGTGTGTGTGTGTGTGTGTGTGTGTGTGTGTGTGTGTGTGTGTGTGTGTGTGTGTGTGTGTGTGTGTGTGTGTGTGTGTGTGTGTGTGTGTGTGTGTGTGTGTGTGTGTGTGTGTGTGAGTGAGTGAGTGTGTGTGTGTCTACCAATGTTATGTGTAGGTGTTGTTGTATTTATTTTCTTATGACAAGCAAATATTCTCTAAAGGATAAAAAGATGAGAACAATCCTCCAGAAAATTTGCACTTATTGCAAGTCTGTTCTGCTTTCATGTTGGGTTTTTTGGGCTAGGTTTACTGTTTACAATAATTCACTAGTTTGTGAACGTTTTGAAGCTTGAAGTTTGACATTTCAGCTTGTCATTTTGTTTTTCCGGAGCCAGAAATGACCACATTTGGACGAAAGTGTGCAACCATAGGAAATGGCGAGGCCTGGTCCCATTAGCATAGCAACCGTTAGCATAGCAAACTAGCAAACGAGCAAGGTTAAAGTGAATCCATAATTATCAGGATTAATTGGGATGCTAATTTAGCTGTTATTTCATGGTGATGGCAAAGGTTAATTCAGTATGTTTTTTTAAATATTTAAGCGTTTTGTGAAATGTGTGTTTTTGAAATGTTGTTTTTTAACACAATGTTGTGTTTTGACCTTCAGGGCCACCGTACATTTAGCTGGAAACTGTATAGCAACACTGGCCATTCTTTGTCTGTTGGCCTGCAACAGTTATCCAGTGCATTCAAAAACAATCAAAAAAAAATCATCTATTAATACTGTCCTATGAGACCCCCACCCACTAATTCCCACTGAAGACGAGGTGAGGACGTCCGGAAAGAGAGACATTTGGGAACTTACCCGGGATCAGCTTTAATCAGACGTGTCGCTTACACCTACATGTTTGTAATGTGATGCAGAAATTAAGCTTTGTATGCAAATCACACACTGTTTTAAGAGGATCTCTGGCACGGTTATGTTTTTGTATGATTTTGTGGGGTTATGCAGTTGGTATTGTACGGTGGCCCTGAAGGTCAAAACACAAAAACACTTCAACAAACAACAAAACTAAAAAACATTTGTATTTATTTTGTATGTGTTTTTTTAAATGTTATGTTTTGACCTTCAGAGCCACCAAACACCAAAACCTTTAATTTAGTGTTTTGAGAAATTTGTTTTTGTTTTTTTGAAATGTAGCGTTTTGGTCATCAGGGCCACCGTACAAATACTGCCGAATTAAAGGTGGGGTACGTAATTTACTTCAGAAACACTTGTTGTTATATTCCATGGAATGCTCTTAACATCCCGATAGCAATGAATATATTAAATGCTTTGACAATAAATACATTAAAAAAATATCATCTGTGGAAGC
Source organism: Notothenia coriiceps (assembly GCF_000735185.1). Taxonomy (NCBI): domain Eukaryota; kingdom Metazoa; phylum Chordata; class Actinopteri; order Perciformes; family Nototheniidae; genus Notothenia; species Notothenia coriiceps. Next base: position 3,991 of record NW_011334460.1, read on the forward strand.
CGTGGTGCTGTAAAAAGCACGACCAATCATCTGAGCCGGCCCGGCTAAAGTAACTGGATGGCCTACCTGCCTGTCAGCCTTCCATCTGTGCTCAAACTTATCTCGTGCCCTCATTGGTCATGTGCGCGTTCGTGTGTGTTGGAGGAGGGGCTCTGTAAGGAAGTCTGAAGGAAGGGGCAGATTTTTTTCGGTTGTGTATTTTCAAACTAGCGCACTTGAGCTGGTTTCTCCATTCTTACCCTAGCTTTAAGTGTCTCTTGTGATTGTATTCTATTTGTTTATATTTTAGTGTTTTGTGAACTCTTCAGATTTTTTTTATTGTTGTTGTGTTTTGTTAAACGTTTTTTTAAATGTAGCGTTTTGAACCGTTAGGTCCACTATACGAATACCAACTTAAAACCCAGCCAATTAAATTTTTGGTGATTTTCTTTTTGCCATGTTTTAATGTTTTGTAAAGTGTCTTGATTTTTGAATTGTTGTTGTGTCTTTGTTATGTTTTGACCTTCAGGGTCACCGTATCTTTGGCTGGAAACTGTCTGGCAGCACTGGGCTCTGTTTTTTCTGTGCTGGCCTGCAACAGTTCTCCACGAGTGCCTTCATAAACAGTGTGAATTAGTAAGTGAGGTCTCATAGGACCGTATAAATAGATGAATGCAAAACACCAGACTGGCAATTAGACGGGAAGTTGACATCGCCCGGAAACAGAAGCATGTGGGATCTGACCCGGGGCCAGCGTTAATCAGATGTGTCGTTTCAGGCCTCGGCGGCTGAGTGACTCCTGCTTTCTCACTGTGCTGCTGTCACTATTGCAGTTTCATTAAAAAAAGTAATAAGTGCAGCTGAGAGCCTGAATGAACAATGAGCTGCGCTGCTCACAACAAACTGCATTACCAAGGAGAAAAGTGGCAAGGGCCGTAAAAAAAGGTAAAGCAGCTAAAGCATGCAGGAAGCAGCGTGAAGGGGTACTAAGTATATTTACTGATGTATTGTACTTGAGTGCACAATGAGGATACTTGTACTTTACTTGAGTAATTTAGTTTTTACGCAATTGTCTACTTCCTAACATTTCCAAGAA
>NW_011334461.1:0-3054 GCF_000735185.1 Notothenia coriiceps
CTCCTCTGGTTGAGAGCCTTGGTTCTCCTCTGGTTCTCGGTTCTCCTCTAGTTGATGGCCTTGGTTCTCCTCTTGTCGATGGTTCTCCTCTGGTTCTCGGTTCTCCTCTGGTTGATGGTTCTCCTCTAGTTGATGGCCTTGGTTCTCCTCTTGTTGATGGTTCTCCTCTGGTTGATGGTTCTCCTCTAGTTGATGGCCTTGGTTCTCCTCTTGTCGATGGTTCTCCTCTGGTTGATGGTTCTCTTCGTAGTTGATGGCCTTGGTTCTCCTCTTGTTGATGGTTCTCCTCTGGTTCTCGGTTCTCCTCTGGTTGAGAGCCTTGGTGGTTGGCTCTGAGCTTCTTCAGCGCAGCTCTCTCAGGCGGAGCTGCAGGTCCACAGCAGGTCTGTCTCTGAGCCTCTGCGTGGGGGGGACCTTCGAGAGGTTGAAGTCACAGATTGTGGGGTAGAAGTCGTACGACACCTGGCAGCTCCTGGAGGAGGAGAGGTATCCCTCAGCGCTGACCGTCACTCTGTAGTCTCCAGGGTTCAGAAGACGCCAGAAGTCACCGTCTGAAACTGGAGGAGGAGAGAGATGGAGATATGGTGAGGACAAACTGAGATGAAATGCTACAAACAGTATAGAGCAATGTGGAAGAGCAGCCCCTCGTCCATTGGTGTGTGTTCTGTTGTACACTGTGTGTGTAATGTGTGTGAGTGTGTGAGAGCGTGTACCTGATCTAATGTGATGATCGATATCATCCACTTTAATGATGGCGTCTGCTATTCCCTCCTCCGTCTCTCTGTCCCGAACGACTCCTTTAATCCCCCGATGGACCTGAGACAGAGAGGAGAACACAGATTGCAGGTCATTAAAGGGGACCTATCATGCAAAATGCACTTTTGTACGTCTTTTCTACATGAATATGTGTCCCCGGTGTTCCAGGGAACTCACCAAGTGTCAGAAAACACAACCCTCTCTATTTTCCTCCGTACCCAAATCTCTTAAAAAGGGGCTGCAACGGATCTGATACAGACTAATCCAGATTTGAACACTTCTGTGATGTCACAGAAGTGGCGCTACGGCTATTGGGCCAACTCCACCAATCAGGAGGAGACAGCCACGGACATTGCCGTTCGACAGCGCTGGAGACGCTGTAGTACATATTTCAGGCCACCAGATGGTGCTGTTCTCACTGAATCCGAGCATGGAAGGCAGTGTTAAATTGAACTCTATATTATTCAAATATAGCATGATAGGTCCACTTTAAGTAAAGTAAAAGAAGGCTAGAGGAAGAGGGGCACACCTGCTCCATGAAGACCAGCAGGGACTCCTTGTTGTTGATCCACTCCACCGGCAGCTCGCTGACGTGAGGGAACTTGTCGCAGGAAAGCTCCACCGTCACGGCAAAACAGTTTGTGTGCAGGTAGCTGAAGTCATTCATACCTGAGAGGAGAACATAGAAAAACAATTCTAAATAATACAAAAGTTAAAAACACAGACGCTGAGATTAGTTTATCTTTGATGGGGCTGCGTTTCATTGTAGGTGTTTATTTAAATGATCAACGTTTTAGCGTGATATCTTGTTTCAACAGTTACTTCATCACTTTATTATTTCTATTTGTATTCTATTTTCCTTTATTTTTAACCTTGTGTGAATCCTGTCTTTCACTCTGACCCTGCTATTAACGCCTGAATTTCCCCACAGAGATAAATAAAGTTCCATCTTATCGTATTTCATTTTAGACTTAACTTACAGACTGTAACTGACCACTTTCTACATCCTGCCATTTGGTAATTATTGTTTTCCCGTTGCTGATCTATGGTGAAATATCAACTATATAAAATATGAGCGGTCAGAAAATCAACGTGCGTTCACATCAAATAACATTTAGTCACCCGAGGGAAACTCCATCTGGAGGGAACCCACATATTTTAACCTCTGCAGACCATTGACATGCACTAACACCCATAGAACACACTCCAGGAGAGGGAGCACCACATATAGCAGGGTAGGGCCTCTTTAAATACTTTCTGGATTACTTGAAAACCCCCGTTCTTACTTCCTGGTACGTTGTGCCAGTCGGCTCCGTTGATGATGTTGTTGTTTCTCCTAAAGTCCTTGTTGTGGCAGGGCCTCCGGTCCGGGTTGGACATCACCTGATTATCAATAAACATACGGGACACTTGGTGTTTTTACCTGTAGATGAGTTAAAGGTCTCCTATCATGCTATTTTTAGGCATATATTATAGGTCTCAGATAAAAACATGTCTCTGAAGTGTTTTGCTCAAAATCCCAATAGCCTCATCCCCCTCTATTTCAGCTGTCACTAAAGTGCTGATTCTGGGTCTGTAGCTTTAAAACAAATTCGAGCAGCAGAAACTCAGCTAAATGCTGCCGTGATGAAACTCCATATCATGTTCCAAACCACATCAAGGATTCTCTCTGAAACAGGATGGAGCTCAAACTCTTTCTCTCTCTCAGGTTTACCACAAGGTGGTATTTTCGGACTCCTGACACACCGGGGACACATATTTATGTAGAGAAGACAGGAAGTAGTGCATTTTGCATGATAGGTGATCTTTAACATACGAGACACAGGTGAGTTACTTGTTGTTGTTTCCTGTAGATGTGTTAAAGTGACAGGTGGGGGGGGTACCCTGTTGGTGCTGGCGTACGCGGTGGCCAGCCAGCGGAAGAAGCTCTCGTCGGCGGTGGGCGTGTGCTCTCTTGGAGCCCAGTCTATAGTCATGTCGTAAGGATACGTGACCACCAGCTCCCCCCCGTGGAGGTTAGCACTCAGGACGAACGGGATGTGCTGCATCCAGTCGATGACGGCCCGGGTCTCTGGCGCTACCTGGTGGATCAGAGGAGAGACTCAGGATCAGAGGAGAGACTCAGGAACAGAGGAGAGACTCGGGAACAGAGGAGAGACTCAGGAACAGAGGAGAGACTCAGAGGAGAGACTCAGGATCAGAGGAAGGAGAGACTCAGGATCAGAGGAGAGACTCAGAAGAGAGACTCAGGATCAGTTCAAAGAAACAACTGATCGAGACATCTCAATAAAAATCATT
>NW_011334462.1:0-2406 GCF_000735185.1 Notothenia coriiceps
AAAGGGGGGAGAGGCAGGGGGTGTGAGGGGACGGGGTGCGAGACAGTCTCATGCACAACTTCAAAGAGACTGTCTTAATCAACACATAGATTAACATCCAAGTCTTATAACATACCGGTGCGATATCACACCGGCATGTTATAACACCTCAACCCTCACATCAAAGGACAGACATCAAAGGCTAATTAGATTAGACAACAAAGGCTGTACTACACAGGGACATATCGCACCTACACGCTATAACACATCACCCCTCACATGGGGGGTGTGACAGGGAGGGGTGACGAGGGGACGGGGGTGCAAGACAGTCTCACACACACAACTTCAGAGAGACTGCCTTAATCAACACATAGATTAACATCCAAAGCTTATAACATACCGGTGCGATATCACACCGGCATGTTATAACACCTCAACCCTCACATCAAAGGACAGACATCAAAGGCTAATTAGATTAGACAACAAAGGCTGTACTACACAGGGACATATCGCACCTACACGCTATAACACATCACCCCTCACATGGGGGGTGTGACAGGGAGGGGTGACGAGGGGATTAGACAATTAGATTAGACAACAAAAGGTGCTACACAGGGGGGCATTTCACACCTACATGTGATGACACCTCACCCCTCACATCAAAGGATATCACACCTACGTGTGATATCACACCTACATGTGATAACACCTCGAACAAAGGGAGGCGGGACTTAGCTCATTAGCCTAATTGGGGGCGGGCCCATCTGTCACTTTGTATGCATACTAATGTGATTGAAGCGGGATGAATATTACTACTTCTGTGAATTATAAAGATAACCTTAAAATGTCAATGTAATCATTTATGGGAGTATTCTGTTTTGATCATTTTAAGGTCTCATTAGTCATATAGGGTAGAACGTTTTTCCTTAAAGATGTAACACACATGGTGAAGAAATCGAGCATGTGAATTGTTAATTGTCCCTTTAAACTGAACTCATTTGATGAACCTGTAACTCACATAGTGACATTCTGTGAAGGTTTACATTCTATATATATCTTCTTGGCATTTACTCTCAATCGTGTGACATTTAGGGATTCAAGTTTTATAAAAGGTGTCAACTTGTGTTATTCTGAATGCCTATATGCTCTGCTTAGCAGAGAATGTATCTGCCACAAGATGCAGCACTTGTTGTTGTTACTCTCTCATTCCTTAATAGAGTGTATTGATCACATATTCTTGTAGGCCTACGTGGAAGGTTGCATCTCAATGCCTTCCACAAAAATGTGAGCTTCCATTCCCATTGGATAACGGAGAATTGTACACCCGCAAGTAAGTATTCCCCTTACTGTCGATTGATTTTACAGTGATATCTGCACTACTCATCGACTAAAAAACACCAGATTATCCTTGTTAATTACACAACATTGATTGGTTTAAATTGTGTGCAATGCTTTTGTATTTTTCCCCTTCGATTCGGAGATACAAATATTTGTTCTGAGTAAAGGATGGCAGAAGACACTACACTACCCAGAATCCCCAGCTATCGTTTAGGACTACACCATGTGCTCTGTTTGACAAACCCCGTTTTTTTTCACCATTCATTCCAATGGCTGGCGTCTATGTCACGTGATCTTCAAATTTCTCCCTGCAGAAAAAAAAAACATGGCCGAACTTCGTTTTATTCTCGGTGGAAAATGCCTATTTGAAAGTTAGTTTGGCCATTAAAATGCATTTTGATGTCATTTGATGCGAGAAATATTAGTTGTTATTTCAGACTATGTGTGCAGTGGATGTACATGATCTTTAGTTTGCTAGTTATTACGAAGATTACTTCAGGAAATTGTGTCCACACAACGTTTTCATTGTTACCAAGGTGGTTGCTAGGGACGCTGCTATCAATATTATTTCTGTTATGTTGTGTAACTGTTTAATGGTGTTATATTTATTGCTACCCCCTTCCCCGTCAATGTATAGTGTTGGTCCACAGCGCAAATGTATTAGTTTAACAAAATCTGCATCTAAAATTGTGGCATAGATACGTTATTTTCCCCTGTGCAATTCCAGTCTCACATCTCACATCACATCGTCATTAACAAATACTGGAAACAGACCGAAAACATTTTTTAAAATAAAATAATACTTTATTCCGAGTGTGCTTGCTTTTCTCTTTGAAAGTCATCACATAACGGCATTGTAATACACGGTTCGGCTGCATCAAATATTACATATCTGCCTTAGTTCTCTATTTATAGAGCCCTGACGAGAAAACTTCTAGACAAACATGAGGAACTGCTGCCAACACTGAAAACGTGACGTGTATCATAAATATATCAGCAATTAAAAAACATCTTACTTTTCTTTTCACACAATACGTCTCCTACCAGTATCAACACTAATTCGGCTGACTTTTATATTTGATCCAATTG
>NW_011334463.1:0-3497 GCF_000735185.1 Notothenia coriiceps
AAATCTTACTCTGAACTCTGTTCAAAACTTGAGAGCCCTGCAAACAGCAGATTAGTTACGCCCCTATTAAAGGTGGGGTAGGTAAGTTTCAGAAACCGGCTCGAGTGCACTAAAATTTGAAAGTACACAGCCAAAAAGAATCCGCCCCTTCCTTCAGACTTCCTTACAGAGCACCTCCTCCGCGAGAGCAGGCTGCAGTAACGTTACATATCAGGCAAAGCTAAACACATCTAGGTTAGCAATACTATACAGCCAAAGCAACTCCGATATTCACTCTGGTTTGACTTCTTCTAGTTTCCACTTTCTTTTTGTTCTTAATTTGCTCCGTTACATTTTTTCTTTTGCGACCAGTAGACGTTGTTGAACCTAACTCTACCATGGTGAATGTGGCCGCCTGTTGCTGGCGAGTCATTGAAGTACTGCTGCAATGCACTCCCAATGACGGCATGCCCAATGAGGGCACAAGGTACATTTGTGCGTGCACGAGATGGAAGGCTGACAGACAGGGCGGCAATCCGGCTAAACGGATTGGTTGTAGTTTTTACAGTATTACGGGTTCCACAGATGACATTTTTTTATGGATTTTTTGTCAAAGCACTTAAGATATTCATTGCTATCGGGATGTTAAGAGAATTCCATGGAATATAACAAAAAGTGTATCTCGAGCCGGTTTCTGAAACTTACCTACCCCACCTTTAAGTGATTTCACAATCTCAAAATGTCTTCAAAATTCTACAATTGTTTTTGTTTGAGGGGCAAAGAGTGGACTTACTGAAAATAACTAATATTTATCTGTTCAAATGTCTAAGTCTAACTACAAGACAGTCTAAACCTCACATATTGGCCTGTCATTGATTTGGGACTGACCTTATTTCCGTTGAAAACGTATGCCAGCTCATCAGCTCCCAGCTCGTTGTCAGAGCGGACACTGGGACGGGCCCAGCCCACTCTCATCTCCCCCGTGGTGACCGCCTCGAACTCAAAGTACCACTTCCCCTGGGTGATCGCGTACGACTTCTCCGCCCTGAAGATCCGTATCTTGTCCCCGCGGGTGTTCTCAAGGCCATGGCCCGCTGCATGGAAAGCATGAGGGATTAAGAAACATTGAGATTTTGAGGATGTGGATGATATTCTGGGTGAAATTATCCCACTCACAGCTCTCCTGATCTGGAGGCTCAATGTTGTAGCCATAGCCAATGAGGGTGCGGACAGCGTTGTTCACACTGTCTCGGTTCGTTTTCTTAGTTTTCTCGTCCAGAAGGTTGTAAGGTACCAGACGAGGGTTTCGCTTATTCATGATGTCCTGAGAAGTGAAACAGATTACGACTTGATATAATACAAAAAATATGTGACTTATTGTATATCTTATAAACAAGGAAATTATTAGAATGGCACCAGGGCTTAGCCTAAAGTGGTTGACACCTGTAAACATGCATCATTTGGTTGCTCAAAATGAATTGGCCTAAAAAGTAATAATAAAAAAACATATTAAGGATTGGAATTACATACCTGCACAATACTGTAGGTCCACCCTTGTCGCACCCGGTCCCTTGCCCAAACATTATGTCCGTTTTCTGCCAGTTTCTCTACGAGCTGGTTCTGGTTGGGTGTCAGTTTGACATGGTTCAGGTCAAGAGGGGCAGGCTTGTATGCGTTAGTCATCACGTAGCTGGAGGATAAATGCAAGTTCATATTCAATTATACATAAAAGATAATGTCTAACGTTAAACAGAAATGTGTTTGTTGCCATACGTCTTAGGCAGCTTGATCTTCTTGAGATTCTCCTCTGCTTTTTCGTCACCCATTCCAACGTGGCAACCCAGCGCCAGGAGAGTCCTATAAGGTAATAACAATACAGGCATCAACTATGTTATCGTGGATTAAATTCCTTCTCTGACACATCTAAAGAAACTCTGTTGTTAACTCACTTGAGGGTCTCTCCTGACATCTGCAGGTTGTAGTTCCTTTCTGGTTCAGGGAGGCTCTGAAAGTCCACCAGACAGGGGTGGAGCTTCTTGTTGTCGTCCCTGAACTGTGGAGGAAGAAGACTTTAGGTTACTTACATTGACTTCACTTTTTTGATTTAGAGGCAGGCAGTAGCACAGTCCATAGGCTTTGGACCAGATGGTCACCGGTTCAAGTCTCCGCACAGATCCAAAAAATATATATATACTCGATGGGGACTGGTAACTAGATAGGTGTCGGTTCACCTCCAGGGCACTGCCGTGGAGTCATTGAGTATGGCACAGAACCCCCAACTGATCCCTGGCGTCGTAAAGTGGCAGCCCCTTTGCATTGCACCTCTACGTCTAATTAGTATTGTATGATTTATCCTATTGGTGTATGTGTGTATTTGAACTGTGACTGCATATATCAGCAACATAGTGAAAACCTACTTTACAAAAGTAATGCGTCTGGCTTCGCCTGCAGCACTCATCCAGATAAGATGCGACTGTTAACTCATTTTGCAAAGATAGCAGCAGAAATGTCATTGCTGCATGTGCAGGGACATTTAGGGTGCATTCACACCAGCGACGTGCGGTCAGGGGAGGCAGGGGAGGCAGGGGAGGCAGAGCCTCACCTGTCATACTCCAATGTAACAGAAAAACAACTAAAGAAAAACTAAATAGTAATAATAATAAAATGTCTCCACTGATCTGTGTTGTAAATGTGCTTTATGTATGATTCCAATCACTTTTTAAAGTCAAAATCAGCAAATTTGCCGAGCTCCGCTACAACTACGGGTAGCGATGAGAAGTGAGGCAGGGACGAGCTCTGCCTCACGTAAGCCTACAGTAACTGGCTGGAGCGCGGGCACTAATTTAACGCGGGCACTTATTTTGTGAGCGCGCTCAAGCCAGTTACTGTGGGGTGAGGTGAGGCACAGATGAGCTCTGCCTCACCTCAGAATGCGTCACCCCACAGAAACTGGCTGGAGCGCGGGCACTAAGCGCATGCCTGTTACCATCTCACTGTATGTCACCAATGTAATGTTTGTAGATCCCTTTATTACATTTATCCTCGCCATCCATAGTCTCTAAATAACTTATTTCACGTATATATGATATTTAGGCTCGCTGGTCTCATCATACAACGGCAATGAAAAAAGCACCAGGAGAGGCAGCCATAAACTCTGCCGCACTGAAGGGGGCGCACATGAGCCCACAGGTTCTTGTTGCTACTGTTATTCTACGCAGAGACGGTAGACACAAATAACAAGCTAGACTTTTCAAATTACAGGAAGATAAGGAGGACTTTTACAAAAAAGTAATAGAGATTGTTGTCCAGAAGGATAGCATGGACTTCATCTTCAAGTCAAGGTAAGACCACAATTGTAATGAAAATGGGATCTTACTAAGAAAGAACAATCCAATATTTAGATGTTGGGTATCCTTTTGTTGAACGGTCTAAAATGAATTGAAGCATCAGACTAAAAAAGCTTTTGAAAATAGCCGAATATTTCGATTAAGGTCAAAATATAATATTTGTAAATCTGA
>NW_011334464.1:0-2048 GCF_000735185.1 Notothenia coriiceps
GTGTCTCTACTTTAAAGAGTCCTCTCCTGCTGATGTTCAGGTGTATATCAGTATGTGGTGTCTCTACTTTAAAGAGTCCTCTCCTGCTGATGTTCAGGTGTATATCAGTATGTAGTGTCTCTACTTTAAAGAGTTCTCTCCTGCTGATGTTCAGGTGTATATCAGTATGTGTGTCTCTACTTTAAAGAGTCTTGCTGATGTTCAGGTGTATATCAGTATGTAGTGTCTCTACTTTAAAGAGTCCTCTCCTGCTGATGTTCAGGTGTATATCAGTATGTAGTGTCTCTACTTTAAAGAGTCCTCTCCTGCTGATGTTCAGGTGTATATCAGTATGTAGTGTCTCTACTTTAAAGAGTCCTCTCCTGCTGATGTTCAGGTGTATATCAGTATGTAGTGTCTCTACTTTAAAGAGTCCTCTCCTGCTGATGTTCAGGTGTATATCAGTATGTAGTGTCTCTACTTTAAAGAGTCCTCTCCTGCTGATGTTCAGGTGTATATTAGGGTTGCCAGAAACTGACCATGATCAAAATCGATTATTCGTCAGCCCTGGCGAATAATAATCGACTATTCGACCGACCGCCGCCGCCAGAAACCAGAGCCCAGTCTTCTCTGATTGGTTAGCTGGCCGGCTCTGTTGTGATTGGTCAACCAATTTGAGATGTCCCGCCCCTTAGCCTATCACGTACAATGTGTTGGAGCAGAGAGAAACTCCCACACACCAAATTTAGGATTTTTGCCTTTGCAGACCATTTACATGCACACAAACCTTTATACCGTAACACGCTACAGGAAACAGAAGACCCCCAAAAGGCCTAATAGGTTCTCGTCAAGATTTGAAACACCAAAAAATGCACTTTACTTATGAGTGATTTCTTGTACACCAACAGGACGCGCGTCTTCGAGTGAACGACCAGCTGATTGCAGTCAACGGAGAGTCTCTATTGGCCAAAACCAACCAAGACGCCATGGAAACGCTGCGGAAATCCATGTCAACGGAGGGAAACAAACGCGGGACGATCCAGCTCATTGTGGCCAGACGAGTGGCCAAAAGAGACGAGGTGAGGAACAAACACAAGACAGATTGGATCGAGAAAGAGAGGTGTAGATATTTAAGCATTAGTCTTTTCGATCAATACGATACTCCATAATGCAGGTTAGATTATTTTACACTAATAATACTTTCCACCCAACAATGAAACATTATGATGAAGCCTGCATTATTAAAGCTGCATCAATATATACTTCAGTGAACTGAACACACACAATGATAACTTATATTTCCGCATGAGCTATTATAACACACTATTAGTCCTTACTGCAGTAAATCGTTGAAGTTTATTATTATATATACGCAATTATAAGCCTATGAGTCAACCTCTAGTAGTTCCTGCTACAACACGCACGCACGCACGCACGCACGCACACACACACACACACACACAACATTAGATCAGACATTAAGATGGCTATGAATATTAAACCCATGTCCAATTGAATAATATAATACCAGGTGATAAATAGTAATTGGATTGGTCAGCTTGGTATTAATGTGGCACATATAACATTAATCACTCATTGTTTTATTTACCATGACTGAGCCCATGTGACCTTTTGCTTCACACGTTCACACCTCAGAGCTGCAGCAGTGCTGACTGTTGACCCCCGAACCATTAAAGGCCCTGCATGGACATGTGGACATTATGTATTGAGTAAAGAGGAGATTCCTTTCATTCACAGTTTTAGTCAAGATTTTTTTCTTCTGTAAAAACACTTAATAATTTGATAGGGAGGATATGGAGACTTTCAATAACAGAGTTGTCATTGTATCATAGTCTATTATATGTTCAGTGTATTGTGGTCTGGGAGTCAATGTTTTTTTTCTTATTCAGTTTTATTAGCCGCCTTTAGCTTAGCCATGGCGACGTGAAGTCATGTGACCGTGCTGCAGTTCCTTTATAGCCCAACGTTAGCTTTGATGCTCTAAATGTTAAAAAAGTGGTGTTAATATGTGGATATATCAGTATGTAGTGTCTCTACTTTAAAGAGTT
>NW_011334465.1:0-4088 GCF_000735185.1 Notothenia coriiceps
TGCCGGAGTGCACCGGAACGAACGATACTATCATAAACAAATGCCGCCCCCCCCCACACACACACACACACACACGCGCGCGCACACACAAAACGAGGCCACGCTTTATTAACTCGTGCGCACGCTTTAGTAACTCGTGCTCACGCTTTAGTAACTCGTGCTCACGCTTTAGTAAATCGTGCGCATGCTTTATTAACTCGTGCGCACGGGTTACTAAAGCGTGTGCACGAGAAGGTATCTCGTGCTAACGAGAAAGTAAAACGTGGCCACGTTTTATTTATTTTTCTCTCTATGAACCCTCCAGGGCTCTGTAAATGTTTACATACCAACAATAGAAAGATTCTTGTACAGTATATAGAAGTCACAATATATAAAAACACAATTCAAAAATATATAGAATAAGTAATACAACACTATAGTAGACTAAACTACTACTAACACTTAATAAACTATAAACATAGGATATATGTATACATTACAAAGTGTGCAAAGTAGTTGCAGCTTAAACTCAGTACAATATGTACAAAATGTTCAGGGTTTTGGAAGGGAGAAAGACACCGTGAAATCTGGTTAAACAGAAACTAAACAAAGGATGGAGCTCTGAGTTCTCTGCCCTCCAGAGGAGGTGTGCAGGGTTATAGCTGGTGGCAGGAATTACTTCCTGTATCGATGATTAGAGAAGGAGCTCCGTTTTCTGTAAGCAGGAGGAGAGGGTGGGCAGGATAAAGAAATGGATACACACATTACCATGACAGTGAGTGTGAGAGTATATCGGCCCTGACAACTTCCTCACTCATCTCAATTCACCTTTTATATTTCCCCTTCTAACATATAATACAGTTTAGATTTGGATAGCATATAACCAGCATACATCAATTCAATTCCATTTTGTTTTGTTTTTGTTCAATGCATTTGTTTTTTTTTGGCTGACTGGCTTCTTGTGATTAAAGAACTGCTGGATATGAATAAAACCCAAATATGGTGATTGTCCCCAGTGTTCACCGTGATGATAGAAAAGCCACTGTTTTGCATACTGAACTGATTTACTAAGCATTATGCCTGCCTAAAATACTCGACCAAAAATAAACTAGCCATTATTTTCCATATATTTAGACAGAAGCATTCCGTTTTAGATGGTTGTTAGTAAACCAGAAGTTGTGCTGAATGTACTTTTCAGAGCTCATTTTTTTCTTTTGTGGCAGGTTATGGTGACGCCTCTAGTCCCGTGATCGCAGCCCTGAAGAGGTTATCTTCAAGGAGCATGTCATCATCTAAAAGTCTGGAAAACCTCAGCTCACAAACAAGTAAAATAACAATTCTTCTTCAGATACTTAAAGTATACTTCTTAAAGTAGCTTAAGGTCAGAAAGCTACTTCATTATTATTTCATTTGACGAGATGTCATTTATATGGGAATATATGGGAATAATATTGTCTTTTCTTAGGAGAAGAGTGGACCGGAAATAAATCAAGAGAACAAAATAATCAGAGTGTGAAAAACATTAAACTCTTGGTCCTCTTTCTTCCAGGTTGCTCACTCCCTCCATCAGCCTCAACTCTGCCCAGCTCTGAGCAGATGAGAGGCAGTGTGTCAGTGACTGCTCTTCAGAACCACCAGGTGAATACCCAGAACTGACTTTTGCATATGGCCATCACACAAAAAGTATGATCTCCAGTGTTCAACATCTGCACTGCAGTCAGGGGAGTGATGCCTTTACCACTTCAGCTTTCACAGAACTCTCTGAGTTCACAGAGGTTTTTTTCCTGTATGACCAATTTTCTTTTTCTAGGTTTATGTGTTTAACTGTCATTCATGCTCTTCTCTGGTATCAGACAGACAGTGACACCTTTGAGACCAACTTTGGCTGGAGAAGAAACACAGGGAGCTCCACGTCTAACCTCAGCCTCTCCTCAGGAATGGCCTCCATGTCCTCTGTATGTCCACATGCAGATCACTAGAGAATTATGTTTCTGATTGAAAAAGTCCTCCCTGTCTATGGCGCACAACTCCATCGGTTCATACACAAGACATACATCTTTAGAAATGACTCACCATTCAGGGGTTTTAAAAGCTCAACTATTTCTTAAAACAGCTGGTCACTGTAGATGAATTTTGTGTATTTTATGAATTGTGTTGACCAAAAGAAACAACAGCAATTTTTCAAGAAGGATCATTTAAAGAAAGAAAATGCTTCATATGGGGTTACGGGTCAAAAGACAAACATAAAAAAAAGAAAGACAATCAAAGTACTTAAAGCAGTGATGATTGTTCTCTCTGTAATGAGCAGGTCGGCGGCAGCACCAGCAGCATCTGCCCTGCAGACTTTGGAGACGTTGAAGTCCAGGGAAGCATCCAGTTTGCTGTGAACTACATCCAGAAGCTTGGAGAGTTCCACATATTTGTTGTGCACTGCAGGGACCTGGCCGTGGTGGACAGTAAGAAGAACAGCTCCGACCCGTAAGTGCTTGATATTTCTGCAACATAAAAATAGCAAAGGTAGAATAAATATAATTCCGCGACTTGGGTTGTGGAAATGGCACTGTTTGATCAGAAAGGAGGCTGAAACATTTTAAATGGAACTGTACATTTATTACCTCAAGAATGTTTAAGATTTGACTCTAAATGTTTTTTCTTCAGTTGTCTGTCTGTTCTAACCTTTTACAGGTATGTGAAATGTTATCTTCTTCCTGATAAAACAAAGTTAGGAAAGAGAAAAACTGTTGTTAAAAATAAAACTTTGAACCCCACCTACAATGAAATCCTCAAGGTAAGAATTTAGTCTTTTACACATTTAAAATGACATGTATACTTTATTTTATAAACGTTGTTGTTGCCTGCTTTCTCTTTCATAGTACAAAATCATAATGGGAGGGTTGAAAACTCAGAGTTTGAACATCTCGGTGTGGCACAACAACACTTTTGGGCGGAACAGCTTCCTTGGTGAGGTGGACCTGGATCTGTCAGAATGGGACTTCAGCAACACACACATAAATGAATATGCACTTAAAGCCAGGGTAAAGGCTTCGTTTCTTCTACACACTCTGTGCATGATAGAAGTGTTTGGATGATTTTAACTCACCCCGCTGAATCCTTCAGGTCTCAGCACAAAGTCCAGCATCTTTTCCTTGGCAGCAGGCGGACAGCAGGGGACAGATGAGAGTGGCTCTCAGGTTCCTGCCGCAGACGTCTCACAGTGAGCACATGACTCCTCACATGGGATCCATTCCATTCTTGGAGTTGGACTGCTTATTTTTGTCTGACTGCATCCACAGGTAAGAGGACATCGAGGATGGAGACTGGTGAGGTGCAGATTTGGGTGAAAGACTGCAAGAACCTTCCTCCGGTCAGAGGAGTTATTATTGACCCCTTTGTGAAATGGTAGGATGTCCTGCAAACTATACACGGAGACACTAATGGCGCGTTTCCACTGCAGCGCGGAGCTCGCTTTAAGCGTGCCGAACCGTGCGGGGCCCGTTTTTGGTTGCGTTTCCACTTGGCCTAGTACCGGTTAGCGGGTCCTAATTCACAGTTTTTCTAGCCCCATAAAATCGTGGTTCTAGGGCCAGGAACAACCAGGCTGAGTCAGGCTGAGTATGCCAAACTAGAGTAAGGTGACCAGATTTTCAAAATGAAAACCGGGGACATTTTGAGTTTTGCGGTCAATATATCATTAACATATCCAATTTTCTTCACTGTTTAAGAAAAAAGGGGGACAATTCTGGTTTAATGTAATTCGAAGATTTGAACTGTTAAAACAAACAGAACAGAAGGAAGATAGCTCATATATGAGACTTGAAAGGTCTTTTATTTTGAAACTCTAGATGAGATTGTCCAGATTCTCTCTGAGTGACTAGATGGGGTGTCCTGCTATCACCCTGGAGTGAAATAAGTCTTTGATAATTTGACAGCTTTTTATTTATTCTTGTATAAAAACAGAAGGACAATAGCCCATATGAGATTTCAAAAGTATTTTATTTTGAAATTCTACATCAGATTGTCCTGATTTTCTCCGATTGACTATATGGGGTCTCCTGCTATCACCCTGAAGTATTTGATTGACTTTGAATGACTCTTTGATTATGGACAGT
>NW_011334466.1:0-2907 GCF_000735185.1 Notothenia coriiceps
CCTCGAAATTTCTCCAAACGAAGTACGCCGGGCTCGGTAGATTTCCAAGTATGCTGGACATTGGAACAGTCCTTCGGCGGCACTCGATGACGTAGTATGCTTGAAATAGTGGCTCTGGAGCATCCTTACTCGAGATTGAGAAACACCCCCTGTGTCTCGTCTGTGTGGGGGGCGGGGCCTCTGTCTGTGTGCGGGGGCAGGGCCTCTCTGTCTCATCTGTATGGGGGGGCGGGGCCTAACAGACATGCTGCAGCGGCGTGCACACAGATTTTTTAATAGTAGTACCGTTGAAAACCGTAACGATACCCATACCTAGATATCACAAGTAAAGTGTTAAGAGAGTGAAATGTTGCTTTACGAGATACCTGTATTTGCCGAACTTAATTAGTGTAAAGAGAGAAAACCTGTTGACTAACTATGAAGGATAAAAAGGACTAAAATGTGACTAAAACTAATAACCATTTTCGTCTCAAGACTAAATAAAAATTAACACTGCTTATTTGTAGCTGCTCTTTAAGCTTCTTTAAAAAGCAACTTGTAATGACCAATGGAACATGTAATTTATCCGCTATGTGGATATATAGCAACTTCAGAAAAGGGAGAAGCCTGAACCAGGTAAAGGTGGAGAAGTTCAAGAAAAACTATATTTAAAAAAAGGCACAAAATGTTACTTTCTAAAAGAGGTTTTATTTATTTTTGTATCCCTAAAAGAATTGATTTAACCAAAGTAATAAAACATCACTAAATCCTATTTCTTACGTCTTAAAAACAGATTGATTTCAGACCCTTTAACAGCATGTAAGGAGTGATTTTTAAATCAAGGCCTTTCCTATAATCAGCTGTTATTGGAAAGGTTCGCGTAAACGAAAAAAAAAAAGCAAAAAATGTCACTTTTTAAAGAGTCCTTGTTTCACGACGTAACACACACCACATTAAATAAAAACAACAACGTTCCCTTGTTTTCTTATTGGACAGGTGTTCATATCCAACCTTACCTTAGATCTACAACGTCACTGTTTTTATTCTGTCGTTTATTTTATGAAATGGACAAGTCAAATCAAGCAATCTGATTGGTTCTTAGCCGTGATATAATGCGTATATCATATTTAAAACTTTTTTTTAGACCCTGCGGGAACCCTGATATACATTTTTTTTTTTTGTTTCAACCATTTTACTCTGTAGCACTTTTATTTTTGTTTACATATATATATTATTACTTATTCTGTATATTTTACACTTTATTCTGAATTATTCTGTATCTTTTACAATTTATTCTTAATTATTCTGAATATTTTACACTTTATTCTTAATTATTCTGAATATTTTACACTTTATTCTGAATTATTCTGTATATTTTAAACTTTATTCTTAATTATTCTGAGTATTTTACACTTTATTCTTAATTATTCTGTATATTTCAAATGTTATTCTCAATTATTTTGTATATTTTACAATTTAATAAAACCATTCATTATAAATCCAATAGATTGTTATTGTAAGCAAAGAGGGGAATTCCAGCCCAAAAACATTGGACTTAATTCAAAACACAGCCCAGAAAACACAGATTTAAGTTAAGGGAAGACTCACCGAGGGTACTGGGGCTGCTGGTAGGACGGAGGCGTTCCCAGTAAGCTGTTCTGCCGGGAATCTGCAGAACAAAAGAGAGTGCGATCAGAGGAGGCCGTGCGGAGACAAGTCTCCAGTTTTTAGAGAAACAAGAGCAAAGAGGACTGAGGACAGAAAGGAATGTGATGTTCTTAAATCACTTCATCATGTGATTACCTAGAAGTGATCAATAGGGGGATGAAATATTAAAAATGATGTGAATGTGAAGTATTTTTTGACGTGAAGGTGCGATAAAACCTAAGAAAATCATCGCGTTTTATCGTTAAACACACATAACTTAAAAAGGATTTGACAAGAGCAAAGAGGACTGAGGATAGACTTATGTGATTACTAGGGCTGAACGATTAATCGATTTTAAATGATGCGATTATCAAATAGCAAAGCCTGCCATGTTCTTCTTGTGTGTCAGTCATCCACACCAATCAGAAGTGCTGTGCTCCACATGTACCAGCCATTGTTAACCAATCAGAAGTGGCCCATGATAGAAGGTGATGGCAGGTGATTGGATCAATCTGTCTAAGTGTTTTTGAAATACTTTTCCAAATGGCTTCCAATGGAGCTCTCCTAGATGGTTTGGTGAAACCATCTGAGTCAGGTTAGTAATGCTCCATCACATGTTTCTATCACAGGGTGAATCTTAAACTGAAGCTTGACTTTAAAGCAACCCAACGGAGGTTTCATGTAAGTTTAGTTCTTTCACTCGTAGCTCGGGCTGCGGGGGTGCTAGAGACGGGAGCACGTTGATGCGACCTTCCTAGCCGGAGATATGGCCGCATTTTACAATAAACTTCCGTTGGGTCGCTTAAAAACAAATATCGCAATATCCGTCAGAAAAATCGCAATTACATTATTTCCCCAAATCGTGCAGCCCTAGTGATTACCTATAAGTGAACAGGGAGATGAAACATTGGAAACACTTCACATCCACATTATTCTAAAGTATAAAACCTGAGAAAATCATCGTGTTTTATCGTTAAAAACACATAACGTGAAGGGATTTGACTTCAAACACGGATACGAATGAACCCCAATCAGCTGTTTCCTTTATAGACAATAGAAAACGTCCATTCCTCTCATGGATGCAGAATAAATGATAACATTAATGTCTTTCAAACGGAGGATGGATGGAGGGGGGGAGGCGAGGGAGAAAAGCAGCAGCAGCTCCTCCACATTTGCATTTTTTGTTCAGAAAATGAAATAAGCATTCAGCCGGCAGCATTGTGGACGCCTCAAGTGCTCGGGTCCATCGCTGCGGACCCTTCACAAAGACACACTTAAAAA
>NW_011334467.1:0-1083 GCF_000735185.1 Notothenia coriiceps
TGTGTGTGTGTGTGTGTGTGTGTGTGTGTGTGTGTGTGTGTGTGTGTGTGTGTGTGTGTGTGTGTGTGTGTGTGTGTGTGTGTGTGTGTGTGTGTGTGTGTGTGTGTGTAGAAAATGGAGGCAGCGTACTATGACAACATTATGGAGCAGCAGCGTCTGGAGCCGGAGTTTTTCCGGGTCGGATTCTACGGCAGGAAGTTCCCCTTCTTCCTCAGAGTGAGTTTGAAAATGCATCTTCTAGTCTCGTTGTAGCTTCTTCTAAATGCTTACCAATGCAAGTTCAAATCTATAAAGGTGTTTGGAGACAAGCCTTAAAAGGATAGCAAGGTTAAGTGCAGATAATGCTATAAATGCAGCGTGTATTTAAACTGATGTAGATAGTGTCTTCACTTCGCTTCACTTCCACAGCAGTGCTTTGCTTAGCTTCCTGCTGGTAATCCTGTCTGTTTCTACCAACCGCATATACTATGGAGAAGTACCTCATACAAACCTGAAGTATAATCCACACTGTCCCTTTAAAATAGTTTTCTAGCTTGCTGTTTTAACCCACAGAGGCAGAATATAATATCTATGATGTATGAGCAGAGCTGTTTTCTGACTTTGAGCATTTTGATTCCTCCGCACCAGAACAAAGAGTTTGTTTGTCGCGGACATGACTACGAGAGGCTAGAGGCCTTCCAGCAAAGAATGCTGGGAGAATTCCCACAAGCCATTGCGATGCAGCATCCCAACCAACCGGACGAGGCCATCCTGCAGTGTGACGCCCAGTGTATCCTTCAGTCTGCAGGATCAATGAGTGATTATTGATCCGTCAAATCTCCATACTCTTTACTTACGTACGTACTTTGCCTGCTCTTAAAAATATGGTTTTGAACATTTTGAAACACCTTATTTCACATGACTTCTCGTCACCACCGCTAAGCTAAAGGAGGCTAATGTTGGGCTATAAAGGAACTACAGCACGGTCACATGACTTCACGTCACCACCGCTAAGCTAAAGGTGGCTAATGTTGGGCTATAAAGGAACTACAGCACGGTCACATGACTTCACGTACTTGAAGTAGAAGATCCGTGCAAACACAC
>NW_011334468.1:0-2698 GCF_000735185.1 Notothenia coriiceps
GAACTACTGCATTAGACAACCGAAATAAAAAATGTTTAAAAAGGAAGACAAATGTTAAGAGATGGGGTTTTGAGTTTGCTTTCTAAAGTTACTTTGAAATGTGATGCATATTCAGGGGATAAGTTACTGTCGCACATCACTCTTACATCACTCTTACATCACTCTTACACTACTGTTGCACATAAGGCAGTGATAAAAAATAGTCAGACGCATGAAAAATGCATTTCCTCTCTTTAAGAGCTAAAAATAGTCAGTGACTGGAATGATAACATGACCTCAAAATGACAAGCAGTTATTCACTGCTTCTGCTGAAAATACATGAATGATTAAAAGCACTGCTTTTTAAAAACTCAGATACTGTGAAGGTGTTAGCTATAATAAGGATAGATTGGCTTAAAGCACTAGAGAGCATTCCTTAACTGCGACGGCAAAACTTTTTAATAACTTTATCAATTGATAGAGAAGCATTTGATACGAGAAAAGGTCTCTGTGTTAAAAAGGACATCCTGACCATGGCTCTGATTTTCCATACTGTACTGTAAATGTATATTCCTCTGTATATTTTGCACATTTCTTTTTAATTTCTACCTCATGTATAACTCCACAGCAATGCCACTTTAAATTCTGACACACTGCACATTTTCGAGTGAATGGTCATTCTCTTTATACTTACTTTTCTGTACATTAATATTTCCTGCAAACGTGTATTTTCTTATTTGTTAAAATAGCTTTTTTTAATTATTATTATTAACATTTGTTCTTTTTTCCTTTATTGAGTTCCTCTTACTGTGTACTAAATTCGCATAAAAACAAATTCCTTGAATGCGTGTAACCACCTTGGCAACAAGCCTGATTCTGAAATAAATAAATACAAGTTCAACTTAACTTTGGTTTCATGTTCTGACTAATTTAGCTTCATGCTGAATAACCGCACGATTAGCTTTTGAGCCGTTTAACATTCATTAAGAGAGGGGGGGCTCACCGCCTGACAAGTTCAGTGTGTCTGACAGGTAGAAACAGACGTGAATACAAACAGGCAGGCGAGGCATCTAAATACTGAGCTGTGTGTAACTTCCTGTTGATTTAGAAAAATACTTGTATTGGTTTCTTAAGCTCTTAATAATCTTGGGCGTCAGCATTTATTAGTTTTGCTTTAATTAATGAACCCTCAGGTCTTGTGGTACCTGCCTTTTAATTCTCATTTAATGATATAATGTTTTAAATCAGATGCAAAGTGAAAACAAAGTGGTGAGGGGTCTTTAAGGAATTACAGAGCGGCACAGGGCATTCACTATTTTAAGAGCAAAATCAAGACCCACCTTTTTATTTTGGCTTTTAATTGACAGGTATTTTTAAATAACTGTATTAATTTGTATTCTTTATTTTTCCTCATTTATTTGGATTTCTGTTCTTATTTTATTTAGATGTATTTGTATTTCATTCTTGTTTTATTGAGTCCTGTGCTTATTGACTTCTTTTGGTTTTATCATTACCAGATACACTCTTCACAACATCAGGAGGATACGTCCCCAGCTGACCCAGAAAGCAACGCAGGTTCTGGTCCAGGCTCTCGTCATCTCACGCCTAGACTACTGCAACTCCCTCCTGGCTGGTCTACCTGCATGTGCCATCCGACCTCTGCAGCTCACCCAGAATGCAGCGGCTCGTCTGGTCTTCAACCTTCCTAAATTCTCCCACACCACCCCGCTCCTCCGCTCCCTTCACTGGCTTCCAGTAACTGCTAGAATCCACTTCAAGACACTGGTACTTGCGTACCATGCTGCGAATGGACCTGGCCCTTCCTACATCCAGGACATGGTTAAACCGTACACCCCAGCACGTGCACTCCGCTCTGCATCAGCCAAACAGCTCGCTGTACCCGCATTGCGAGGGGGACCCAAGTTCCCATCAGCAAAAACACGTGGGTTTGCTATCCTGGCTCCAAAATGGTGGAATGAGCTCCCCATTGACATCAGGACAGCAGAAAGCTTACACATCTTCCGGCGCAGACTGAAAACTCATCTCTTTAGACTCCACTTCGAGCGATTGAATTACTAACAAAGCACTTATATACTAATAAAGGGCTGGCTTATCTAAAGCCAGTTGAGTAGCACTTGAAAAGTTTTGGCTCTATGAAACCTGATGTACTTACAGTGTACGAAAAAGCACACGTTCCACCGTCCGGGACGTGTTATTTACAATATCGGACAAGTAGATCTTTAAATTGACTTGTCTGATGGACAAGTGACGTTTTTCGCCCTTATTTATTGACAATTATTGATAAATTCAGCTTACAAAGGCAGAACTAATTCGTAAATTGTCCGTGTCCGCCATTGTTGTGGTTTTGCTTGTCGATTCCTAAGGAAATGCATCTCGCCGCTTTCTCCTTTGGAGTCGACCGTCACGCCGGCGTGATCAGATCACATGACCTGTTCAAGCCGGTGCCGCATAACAACAACAGTCCGGACAACCGTGTGTTTCTGTTGAAAGTACTGGCTTGAAACTATATCCCAGTCTTTGTTTCATGCAAAAAGACCCGGTAAACACGGAGATACGATGATATAAAGTTAATACACATATATTTCAAAAGTATGAATAATGGAAACACATATTTTAATATCTTCGCCGTATTTTATCATTTTACGAAACGGAAAATACTGGAAACTGTAGATTCTGCTCAACAGGATGTATTTACCAG
>NW_011334468.1:2743-15741 GCF_000735185.1 Notothenia coriiceps
TAACAATCATGTGAGCGAATACAACGAAAAACGGGTTTAAATTAAGACTACGATAAGATGCTTACATTAGCTCTCCTGCTTCCAAATATTTAAGCACCAAACAACATTAAATACACATAAAAAACAAAGAAATACAAAATAAAAAAAAAAGAAATTATAACTACTAAAATAAAAAAAAAAAACAAAAAAAACCAAATAGGAACATATATAAGAAACAAGGCAATCATACAAACAACACCAAACTAAAAAAAACCTGCCACCCCAAGCTGCTACCTTCGCCAGCTACATCTTTGGTTTGAAAGAAAAGTTGATGCTCCGTGCGGACATTTATGAGCAGAAAATCTCTAAATGTTCCCAGTGCAAGTGAATGCAGCACAAGAGCCGCGATACGTCTTGTAACCCTCCTCCCTGTTGCAAGCTTGGGAAATATGATTGGCGCGTTCTCATAGTTTGCCATGTCCTTTTTCATCGGGAAGCCTGCCTGCAGGCAAGCAGCTCTCAGGAACAACCTGCACTCTGAGACACCTCCCACTCTCACAGGCAGGAGTGCACGGCTAAAAATTCCAAATACAAATCGCACTATCAGTACAGCGCCCTTCCAACAGGAATGCACCAAAATACAAAATCAAAATCGTTTCGTGGACACTTATTGTATATACACCTATATACATACACCTTGTATCCTGTAGTTAGCTATCAGGTACACGCCAGCGCACTTTCCGAACAGGAAATGCAGCGCAAATACAAAATGAAATCCGTCACTGACACTTATTTCTAAATAACAGCTATAATATATAGATAACACACAAAAATATATACACTCGCGTCACCACACACTATACATCTACAACTCATACGTGAGCCTGCGGGGCGGAGGGGGCTGGAACAGGGCCGTCACAACAAGGGGGACACCGAGACGACAAATGGGCGCATGTCCCCGTACACACTCTTACGAGAACAGGCTGGGGGATTAAAGCGCGCTTGACAGGCGCACCTCCGGATGAGTCCTCCATTGGTGATTTCGCAACACTTCACTCAAACGAGTCTTTCGGGGGGCGCGCGGGGAAAAACGTTTCGTCAGAATCTCGTCACTGTCTGTACGACAGTGACGGTGTCTGAGAGTGCAGGTTACACCGGATTGTCTGAGACTGCGCGGCCTGCAGGCAGACCCCTCCTGTTTCTCGGTCAGCGTCTGCAGCAACGGACTGGACAGCTGACGGCTGCCGACGTGGCTCGCAGCAACCGCTTTCTGCCCACAACTCTGTACTGCTGCAAATTTGGACTACTAAACGAGCTCGACCAACATCATATCAGGAACAAGTCATTTACGTAGTTTTATTTTATTTTTACTCTCATTTTACTTTACTCAGGGTCCAGAGCACGAACAAGTTTTAAGATTTTGGAAAAGTTCATTAACATAAAAAGCATTTCATAGAAGTTCTGTTATTCTACCTTTTGACTCAAGATTTCTGATTTACTGCCAATATGTATATCTGGTTCCAAATATCGGGTTATTCAACGGTGCTCCTTGATAAAAAAAAAAAAACAAAAACAAAAACAAAAAAAATAAAAAAAAAAACAAGTGTTGGCAAGTTACTTTAAAAAAGTAACTGAGTAATATTATACGTTACGCATCAAAAAACCTAGTTAACTTATTAGTTACTAAATTATAAAGTAATAGTACACAAGTATCTTAGTCCTTTAACTCTTAAAAATAATAACAATACAAATACGCAGTGTTTGTTGTCCTGTGGCACACGATAGAAGAAAAAGACAAATCCCCATACAATCTGTAGCAATTATCATTATGAAATGTAGTGGAACAATAAACACAAAAGAATATGTTTAGAACATTGGTTGAGTGATGGTGGGTCTTGCGAACAAAGTTTTTATAGCCCCATGTACATTATTAGGGTGCTTCAAGAGATTGGCATTCGCTGTTATTCGATGTGGACAATGTCTATTCTGCCTGCACTACACTTTACATTTTAACGTAAGATGTTGATGCTCACTTTATCGCCAAAATTGAAATAGTCGGTTATATTATCCAGTTGCAAAATTGCGCTGCTAGCATCTCGCTGATAACTTGGCATCTGCCATTCGTTGTGTGTGTTGTGTGTGTGCTGGTGTGAGCGGTTTGCTGTTCGTGTTAACATTACGCGAGTGTTTGTGTATATCTTCGCCCAACTTCTCTGTCTCTGATCTGCTTACCCTGAAAGTGTTACCTCGCGTGAGAGCAGATCCATACTCCTCTCGGTTACTTTCACTTTTCCATGGTGCTCGGTGAGAGGACATCGGCCTGTATTCGCCTGTAACGCTCTTACATTCCGCAGGGGAGACTTTGGTTCAGTTCCATACACACGTAATGTCGGTACCCATCTTAAATGCACAGTAACCTATAATCGGCTTCGCTCACACGGCGAATCTGTAACTAGTAACGCTCATTATGGTACCGCAAAAAGTAGTCTGCGTTCACAAGTAACGCGTTCACACGTGAACCCGTTCACAAACGTAACGTAGGTCCCAACACGTCTACTAATATTCGGGTATTCGGTATCAGCCTTCAAAACGCATCATTCGTCGACTCCCTAAGGTGAATCGATAAAGTGATTGACGCTGGATAGGAATGACTATGATATGTTAATATTATCATATCATTCAGACAAACAATCGATGAGACCAGTTACATTCCAATGTACTTTTATTGCAGAGTCTGTCATAAATTTGGTACCGCTGCTGGTCTAAGAGTGAAACAAACTCATTCAGTTATTGTTCAAGTTAAAATTAATTAATTATGTCTGCCACCTTATATATTTATATGAAAGGCTTTACTGATGTGCCACAATAATGTCACCTATGTTATTGAGTTAAAATATTAATATTGTGGCTTTCCAAGTTCACATTGATTGTGTGATATGACTGCGATTAAAGTAGGGTTGCCAGAAACTGACCATGATCAAAATCGATTATTCGGCAGCCCTGGCGAATAATAATCGATTATTCGACCGCCCCCCCCCGCAGGAGAGAAGAAAAAAAAAAACTCAGACAAAAGGAATTCCGTTGTTTTCTATACTGGAACATTTTTAACAGTACAAACAAAATAAACCAACATCAACATGATGCAGCTCCTTGAACTCTTTTTACCTGCCGCTTTGTTCATCTTTAGTCGCACGTGTGAGGGAGAGGGGGGGTGGGGGCGAAGGCGGTGTGTAGCGTGCTGCAACAGCAGTCTGCTCTGCACGCAGGCTTCCTCCAAGTTTACAGTAAAACAAACTGGTGGTGTGACCAATGGCCATTTACAATTATTAATACTATTACTATTATTAGCATTAGTCTATATTTTGGTTGAAACTAAGCCAGAAAAAAAAAAAAAACATAATAATAATAAAAATATATATAAATAAAATCGATTTTTAAAAATAATATTCGATTATGGAGACTGTAACGAATATTCGAATAATCACTGGCATCCCTAGTCACGTGACTTTACGTTTTTTTTTTTTACGTAATTGCGCCGTCCCTTATGCTATCTCTTTACGTCTCCAGGGACACCCCTCCTGGCATGGTCCTCGTCAAATGACGCCAAGACGCCCCCCCTGGCGGAAACGCTGTCTTACAGGTGGTCAAATCAGATCAAAGTGTATTTATATAGCCCAATATCAGAAAACACGATGGTCTCAGTGGGCTTCACAGATTTACAAACATCGATGTCACACGTCAACGTTTCAGTTTCTTCTGTGCAGTGTTAACAGATGAATAAGGTAACAATACAATTATAAAAACACAAGACAGACCGTGAAATATAAAGAAATATAAAGAAAATAAAGTAAAAATACTATGCAAATAATAGAAGAAATACCATAAAATGTAGGACTTGGACGACAACCGTAGGTTAATCTTAAACAAGCTCTAGCTTTAGTCTTTTTTTTTTTTTTTTTTAAGGACGCTCTCAACACGCTCCTTAAATGTTGGATACTGTTTGCCTCCCTAATAAAAACAGGAAGTTAGTTCCAGAGAAAGGGAGCTTGGGTATCTGAACGCTAACTACTAAAAGACTTGCACTTTTAGTCTTGACAAAAGCTTTAAAAAGGCAAACCTACTTTTATATGAGAGGGTTTTTCCTTTCTTAACATCTTGACTATTTCCATTTACAGCTGACATTGAAATCTCAGAGAACACAGCTTTCAAACTGTCCAAACCAATATGATCTGGATCGCTGCAGACAGAAAAAAAAGGGAGCTCAATTGTTTATCATTTTAAAAAGTCAAACAATGGCCTGTCAACACGGATCAGCTTTACACCCAAATGCGGGAAAGCAGAACCCTCAACAGAGGCTACGAAGCAAAGTATCTCAGCAAGTGTCGGGAAACAATACGGCTGAACGACACAAGCCTCCATCAGTGAGGAAACAAGTGCGTTCAGTGAAGCGCGTCGCTGACAAAGAGCTGCTGGAAGAAACTAAAGCCAGAGGAGGAAGGGAGTCTGGCTGGAAACCACCGCTAACAGTCAGTGTGGAGGCGTGCACAGTAAAGGACTGCATTGTTCCAATTAATGATCGTTGGGGGGGTTGTTCTCGCATGAACTAAAAACTCCACAATCCCGTATGCACCATTAATAACTGTGCAGTGCCGACTGTGACAAAGCCTGATGAAGATGACCCTGATGAAGGTCAAAGGCAAACATAAGTTGTCTTCAACCAACTAAGCTGTTACACCTGAACACCACGTGCTCGATCGAGATCACAAAAACTAGTAAGAAAGAACGAAAAATCCATCTTCACACACGTGGAAGACGACATCTGGTGTTTGATGAGTTGGAACAGATTCTCTTCTCTGCAATGAGCACCATGATCACTTTAAATATATATAGTTCAATGATGATTCACTTTATGCAGCTCCAAACATTGCTGTCAATTCTCAAATATTTGTTTTTTTTAAATAACGTAATCACATATTGGTGATGGAAATAGTTTGTTTCTCGCCTGAAAAAACTGTTATAACTTATTATTATATGGCTAAGTTGAATACTCCATTCTGATTGGTCAATTTGGATATTTCACAGGTTGTTAATACTCGATAACACACCGCTGCTTAGCAAAATAATGACCGTTGCTAAGGAGGATCAAAGGAAAGGGGTTAAAAGACAGAGTTTCGGACGTCAGAGAAAAAATAAGAAGACAGACGGGAAGTAAACATCAACGAGAACACGGCATGGGCTCTGGCAGTTTCTTTAGTAAGTAAAGGTTGCTAAAGCTGGCAACTATATGTGAAGTAATAGAAAAATATAGCTTTAACCAGAAGTGCCAAGACATGTAATGGCAATATTGAAGTGCTCTAGAGCCGGCGAAGCATAAACTGAATATGAAAAACAAAAACAAACAAAAACTGATAATTCCCTCCAATATCGTGAATCATATCGCAATATCAGTAAAAACTAAAAAGGCACGATATCTTTCCCTAGTCCAAACCCCCCCAGAACAATCAGGACGATGTATTATTTTTCTCCACAACCATCTTGTGACCCCCGGAAATTATCCTGTGACCCCCAACAGGGTTACTGATCCCCATGTTGAGAACCACTGCATTGCTACCTTGACACAAAGCATGTTCAATCATTGTAAGCAAATGAAAGAGATGCTGGGTGGTCATGGAGACACCACGCATCCATCAGAATCTCTCCCCCTCAAAAGAATAAATAATCACAGACATATTAAAAAACCGAACGAGCCGGGCAATTAAGAGAAGTGTTTGTCCACCTACAGGTGTCTGAGCGACAGCCAGAGCCGATAATCAGCTCTTGTCATTAGGTGGCTTATTGACAAATGAATCCAACGTGGTGATTCACCGCACAATTACTGAGCCTTTGTGCCACGGTGTTTGAGGTGCACTGAATGAAAAATACGCCACTGATACGCCTACAGGAGCTCTAACAGTCAAAGTAGATTTTGTACGGGTAAAATGTGGATTTAAAGCATGTGATGTAAGCACAGTGTTTTAATGACAGCACCGGGACAAAGAAAGCCTGTGGTGATTCATGTTTTCCCAATTATAACATCAGACATTCATTATATAAATATGGCTCTCTGACTAACACAATGAAATTCGGTTAAAGCCATTTTGTTTTGTGAAAAAAGGGTTGAATAATATTCGTACTACCGCTGTGGTTGAGGTAACATCAAAGACTACAATTCCCATGATGCCTGACTTCTAAGAGACACAGATAACGGCCACCTGTGTGGGAAAAGATCGAAAGAAACTCACATTCTTTAACAATATAATATAAGCCAGCGTCGTAATCAAAACCTTGAGTCAACTAATAACTTGAAAATTAACATGTTGGAAATGTCTTTTAAAAAAAAGGCAGTTAAAGAGGCTTATAGAAACAAAGTAAAAAAGCAGCGACAGGTCCAATCACACTGTCAATTTGCCCCTGCACAAATGTCCAGTTAACTTGTTGCATTAAGATAAGACTTTATTCATCCCGAAGGAAATTGTTGTGCCAGAGTTACAAAAATACAATAAACACAGCAGCACAATAGTAAACTGTACACTAACAGTGCAGTAAAAAGAGCAATTCAACATCTACAGAAAACATCGACGGTCACTTAATTAATGTAAATATTAACAGTATTTAATAGTGCAAAAAAACGTAGTGGCAGATACGTAATTGCACGTTATCGTAGCACATTACTAATAATAATAATATTGCACATGTTATATAGCAGCGAGTGTTTTGTAATGATGGTAATGATATTTATATTAAAAGGTAGGGTGGGTAAGAATGGAGAAACCAGCTCGAGTGCGCTAGAATTTGAAACTACGTAACCGAAAAAAATCTGCCCCTTCCTTACAGAGCCCCTCCTCCAACACACACGAACGCCACATGACCAATGAGGGCACGAGATAAGTTTGTGCACAGATGGAACGCTGACAGGCAGGTAGGCCATCCAGTTATTTTAGCCGGGCCGGCTCAGATGATTGGTCGTGCTTTTTACAGTACTACGGCTTCCAGAGATATTTGTTTATGGATTTATTGTCAAAGCATTTAATATATTCATTGCTATCGGGATGTTACGAGCATTCCATGGAATATAACAACGTGTTTCTGAAGTGAATGACCTACCCCACCTTTAAGGGATTAAAATCTATTTATATGTGGAAGTGTAGCGCCTTTTTACCTTTTCTGGTTTAGCCGGAGCTTCTTTGTCTCCGGTGGTAGCAGCTTGCTCTTTAACAACCGGAGCTTCTTCTTCATCGTCGCTGTCCAGGATCTGACGGCTGCGTTTCACGACCTTCTTCACGGGTGAATCCGCTTCCTGGACGCCGTTCTGCACCTTCAGAGGACTTTTGGAAGGTCTGTGGAAGAGCAGAGACACAACTTAGATACTAGTTTAAACAAATAAATAAAAGCAGCAAGTCTCATTCATTTGGAAACTGTCGTGGCTTCCTTCCTTGTTTTTCGATCAAGCCACTAGTCGCCGAAAACAGACATGTTTTACTCGTTTTCTTCCTTTATATTACTAACAGTTGAAGAGTTGCTCGGCCTCCGATGGTTTGGGTGGTATTAAGAGAAGTGTTTGCTCAAAATAAAATAACAAACTTTTACACATGTAACAAAGAACAGAGGCCTTTACAATAGTCAAAGCAAATAGGCAGAACTAGGGCTGCACGATTTCGGGAAAAAAATCGAATTGCGATTTTTCTGACAAATATTGCGATTCAATTCGCGATATTTGTTTTTAAGTGACCCAACGGACATTTATTGTTAAATGCGACCATATCTCTGGCTAGGAAGGTCGCATCAACATGCTCCCGTCTCTAGCACCCCCGCAGCCCGAGCTACGAGTGAAAGAACTAAACTTACATGAAACTTCAAACTTAACAATGGCTGCTACATGTGGAGCACAGCACTTCTGATTGGTGTGGACGACTGACACACAAGAACAAAACAAAAAAAAAAAAGTTTAAAAAAATCGTAGGCTTAGCGATTTGATAATCGCATCATTTCAAATCGCGATTTCGATTTAAAATCGATTAATCATTCAGCCCTCAAATAAAATAACAACCTAGGCATTCTTTCATTCTCGATAAGGCTTAATAACTTAAAGGGTAGTTTAACGGTTAAAAACTGTTCCTCAACGGCGTCTTTCTAGCCGGTTGCCCATCACTGTCACTTTAGAGCAGGCCCGTGGGAATTGTAGTCTTTTATAGTGTGTTGACTACAGACGTCACAATTAGGTGGCCTTTCTTATCAAATCAAAATACTGGCTCTAACAGAAACGTTAAAAAGCGCAGCCACAAGATGCTGTATTAAGAATTGTAGATCAATAGCAAAAGCAGAATACATTGATCTGAGATGTATAAAATAAAAAGGCAAGAGTCGAGAAAGAGAGGTCAAAGCCATCGTGAAAAGATCATTACATAAAGCGCATTAAAGAGGGGTTTAACTTCTAGTCTAGAGATAATGAACACGATCATTAAAGCCGCTCAGAGATGAGAAACAGACGTTATTAAAGCCTTTCATTATAACTCCAACAAGAAGTTATACTTGGCAAAGATCAATGACTCAAAGATAATTGCCCATATTCAAGCTGTCAAACTGAGTTTTAGCACAAAAATAAGCTTGAAGATTATCTGTTGGTGTGATTTAGTTTACTGATGTCCAAGATAGTATTACTCACACCTTCATGAGCCATTCTCTGTTTTGGCGTAAGTATTTATATCGACTAGAGATCTCCTTAATGTTGCTAGTCTGACACTTGTTTTAAGTGGGATATCATTTCAAAAAATAATAACCAGTTCTTAACAAAACAGTAACATAATGGATGGTTCAGTCAAGGAGGGACATGTGGATCAAGAGTGCTCTGAATTCATGTGAATTAATATCTTCTTCTACTTGTTTGTAGTTATTTAAATAATTAAACAGAATGCATAAGACTTAGGTTGATTAGGTTACAGTATACAGTGGATAGTATACAGATAGAACAATAACAAACGAGCCAGGGGTATGTCACACTGGACATGATAGCCTTGTTGTTTGTCAAATTGTATAGCAGTTATTTCTGAACATCCTTAAGGAAAACAGCTAAATCGTGAAATTCACATTATATTGATCATACCAATGTAAACATCCTCATGGATGTACTAAATAAACGCTTGCATGGCAAAATCTTACTTTTTCACCGCTTCATTTGAGGTTTTCTTCTGAACATCTTTGCCCTTGGGCTGAAAGAAGGATCTGGAGGAGGAGAGGAACAGTTAATGTCCTGATGGGCGTTAGCATGGCCATTATCAGTGAAACATTAAACATTGATAAAGAAATAGTCATTCAATACAGTACATTTTGCCAATGACAGCTGGTATGTGTGCAGTGGTGTAAAAAATACTTTTACTCAAGTACTGTAACATTTTGAGGGACTTGTACTTCACTTGAGTATTTACATGCCCGCTACTTTGTACTTTTACCCCACTACAATTCAGAGGTTAATCATTTACTTTAACTTCACTACATACATTTCTTTACCTTTAGTTTCTTTACAGATCTGGATGAATGATGTGACATTTTACTCGGTAACATTTTGATTGCAGGACTTTTACTTGTAACAGAGTATTTCGATACTCTGGTACTTCTACTTTTACTCAAGTACACGATCCGAGTACTTCTCCCACCTCGTACGTTTCATGCGTAACGTCATCTTGATAACGGACGTAACGTTACGCAGACGTAAGTTAGCAAGCCTCACTTAACCAAAGTTAACTTAGCTAAAGTTACTCAAGTTCTTCTTAAACTGTTTCTCGTATCAACACAAATTAGCTAGCGTTAACTGTCAAGGTTTAGCTTACATGTTACATATAACTTGGACGATATATGATAAGAGGTCTTATATTTGTTTTGGGCAAAAAGTGAAGCATTTCTTGCCCAACGCTTGGATTTAAAACAGACTAATCTATGCTAAAGCTAGCTTACAAGCAGTACAGTTAAGCTAACGTCACAGTCATGTAGGCACTTAACTACTCATAAAAACAACATACAATACACTTAATAAACTAGTAGGAAAGCAAATACAGATTCAACCAGTCCCAAACTCTAATAACAACAGTTAACTAAATATTAATAATTTCCGGGCTTTTAACTTTGTACTTACGCGATGCTCCTCTGCATGTTGTCTTCAAAAATATTCCTTCACCAGATAAAAAAACTAAATGTAGATTTCTGGCTTAATTAAAGCACAGTCAGGGTCCAACATCAACACACAAAACACAGACTCCCGCGCTGCAGAGTGACAAAATACAGAGAAATATTCGGCGCGAAAAATGTCATCTCAGCCAAAGATCGTCAATAAAGAAAGATGAGTCACTCGATACATTTTTTATTTCCGGTCTGCATATTTGGCTCCTATGATAAAAGATTTGGTTTTTGCTCTAGTTTTGTTAGATTGACTTGGTTTTGAAAAAGTTCATATGTTGTAGCCTTGAAATTTACTTATGTAAATAGAAAGGAATATCATTGTTTTCAGTTTTCTCTTAACAGATTTCAATTTTAAAAGATAACACACTGGTATTGGGATTTTGATTGTGCTATTTAATACGATTTAAATAACCAAAACATTCAAACAAGAAAAACCCCTTCAATTCTAAATAGTCTATGGGTAAACCCTCACATTGAACAAATATAACATATAAAGACGTTATTTAGAAATGTAACTGCCTATGTTCTTTTTTTTACACTTTTTACGCTGCTATGAACAGTCTTGCACTAATGCACATTTCTCAAAGTTATTGAAGTGACTGTTATTTTGTATATATTGATTGTTGTGCTTTTATTTAGGTCTTAATATGTGCATATGTACAAATGTGTCTGTTGAATGCGTATATATATATATATATATATATATATATACATATTTTTATACATATTTGTATTTTCTTATTCGGGATTGTGGGAAAAGGTATTTCGATCTCTCTGTCTGTACACACAAACTGAAAGATTGACAATAAAGTTGACTTGACTTCCCATAGGCTAATCTGAATTGGAGTTAGGGTTCCCAAAAATAACCACAGAGTGACACCTCTATTTTCTTAGACATCTTTGCTCCAACTCTCTCCCGGGAAAATCTGAGCTGTAAAGAAAGTGTGTGTTGAGATGCGACTGCCCCCTGTGGTGTCGGAGTGGAAACTTCAGCCACCAGCAGCTGGTCCTGATGCTGCAAAGAAGACGTGAAACTTTCCTTACATGAACATTTCACAGTGTCTTTTTGAATGCATCAATCCTTCATTTATTCATGCAGCTCTTATTGTTATTGATGTAGACGTCGTAGGAGGGAGAATGTAAAACAGACATCTGAGTAAATGCAAGTTGAGTGCAGTGTTTTATTAACTCAAATGCAATGTTGTTTACAAGTGCAATTCCCCAACTGTGGAGTAAGTGCTTTCAGAGGAGAAGTGACTTCCTCAGTAGTTTATATCAAAAACACACACACTCACATCATGGTCCAACTTAATAAATAATCTGAATAATAAACTACTGTACAGTTACACAAAATGACAAGAGATTTGAAGAGGTAAAGCAGTCCATCTGTTGCTCCTCTTCCTCACTCTCTCTCCCCCACATTCCTCTTTCTTCTTCTTCTTCTTCTTCTTCTTCAGTTTGCTTCACTTCTCCAAACAGGCTTCGGCTGATGTGGCTCAGATCCCATCCTGCCAGGCTCTTTTGCTGCCAGCCGTTAGCGCCGATGTGAAGGTCCGAGGGGTGAGAAGGGAGGCCCGACTCCCTGAAGTTGACCCCCAGATGTGAAGGGGGGGAGGAGAAGGGGAAGTGACCGTGGAGAGCCCGGGGCATCGAGATGGGCTTAGGGAGGCAGCATGGGAGCAGGAAGGGGTGAGGCATGGGATGGACTGCTGTCAGGAAAAGAGAGAGAGTCAAAGGGCAAAATAATGAGTTTAATGTTTCTTAATAATAATGATAATAATAATAATAATAATAATAATACATGTTATTTATATAGCGCTTTTCCTGGTGCTCAAAGAGCTTTACAAGCAAGTAAAGAAGAAAAATAAGACAGCAGGAACTCAGATACATGTAAATTTAGCATTTGTATAAAAAGCGATTTGTTATATTGATCTTTCGGGGGTAAATGGGGCTTAAAGAGATACATTTGGATGTTTTAAAGTAGGGTTGCATGAGAAATGTACACATAGTCAGTAAAACAGACATGAGTGAAGAAAAGCAATGCACTGCTGTGGACAGGAGCAACAGCAATGCATATTTTAGACAACTTAAATAATCAAAATCGTCTTCAGTTTACACTATTTATAATGTTTTAACGATAGACTTTCCCGATGATTTTAAATAGTTGTTTTTGTCCTCAGAGTCTAGTGGCTTCAAAGAGAGCATAGATAACTTCAGTTCATGATCTGATGGGCTGTTAGTCAGGAAGGTAAAGGAGGTTTTTATACAGGTTTAGTTGGAAATGATGTATGCTTAATATAACTTTGTACTGAGCATACAATATGTAACATGTTATTAAGTAAGTTTAAGAGGTGCTGGTATACGCAGATTTGGTGACTTTTGGACAAAGCCAAGATAAAAAAAAGTTAAATATTATAGTTTAGGCACTGCAGACATTGTTCTCACAGAATAATGGCTTTGTTCCCTTGCTGATACTCCTGTCTGTTTCTCCAAACTGTGTGTGTGTGTGTGTGTGTGTGTGTGTGTGTGTGTGTGTGTGTGTGTGTGTGTGTGTGTGTGTGTGTGTGTGTGTGTGTGTGTGTGTGTGTGTGTGTGTGTGTGTGTGTGTGTGTGTGTGTGTGTGCGTGTGTGTGTGTTAGAGAGAGAGAGAGAGTGTGTGTGTGTGTGGGAGAGAGAGAGAGTGTGTGTGTGTGTGTGTGTGTGTGTGTGTGTGTGTGTGTGTGTGTGTGTGTGTGTGTGTGTGTGTGTGTGTGTGTGTGTGTGTGTGTGTGTGTGTGCGTGCGTGCGTGCGTGCGTGCGTGCGTGCGTGC
>NW_011334469.1:0-1869 GCF_000735185.1 Notothenia coriiceps
AACATTGATCAGATCTGCTCACTGACCTTTACCCCCCCTCCCTTTCCCTGGCTACGAGGCAACGTTGAGATGAAATGTTGTATCATAGATGTGTAATGTGTGTGTGTGTGTGCGTGTGAGGGTATATCTAGAGGTGTGTGTGGCAGTGTGTGTGGCAGTGTGTGTGGCAGTGTGTGTGGCAGTGTGTGTGGCAGTGTGTTTGGCAGTGTGTGTGTCAGCGTTCTGCTGCGGTCACTTCTCAGTGTTTAGGAGTCGCTGAGCTGGAACAGGAAGCAGTATTCTCAGTCTGTCAGCGTGAGAAGGAGGGAGTGTGTCTGACATATTTCTGCTGGTGGTTATAGGTGTGTGTGTGGGTGTGTGTGTGTGTGTGTGTGTACGGTGTGTTGCTGTAACAATGTTGCTGTAACTTCACGAAGGTTTGGTTCAGTTTTGTTTTGATGTGAGCTTTTTCTCACCATCCGGCCTCAGAGGTTCTCACCACCCTCTGCGACTCTCTTCCTTCCTTTGTTCCTGTGTGATAATAACCGTCTGCTCTCCGAGCCTCGTGCACGCACTCACTTTTTATTCATGGACTTCCACAGAACTCACTGAATGTTCTCCGTCATCGACACATGAAAGCTGTCGAGTCATTTTGACAGATTTGAACTCTGAGGGCGTATTCTGCTGCTGCGTGTGTGTTGACCACTTCTTTGATCTTTATCATAAAACATGTTCTGTATATTTAATATCAACACTGAAGGAGGAACAGCTGTGATGACGATATTCTAAATTAAATTGACCTGATAGCCCGTGTTAATGTTGTCACTTTGGAGCTATTTAAACGTCCAACTCTGGGTATTTCAGATGTGTGAAATGTGTGAAACATACATGACAGAATAGGAAATGAACTGGAAATATTCTGCACATAATCCATCTCTAAATGAATCTCTAATTCAGATTATTTTGACTGATTTTGCAGTTACAATTATTGTACAGACTTAATCTAATTTTAATGACTAAGTATACAAATATATATACATTTAAGAGATGGTGAGGATCTTTTTTTAATCTGTAGACAAAGATGTTCAGACAGGGGTCACCTGTGCTGCACCATGACATTTAAATTAAAGATTTAAATACATTACATGCATCCACGCTGTTTGCACTGCACATATTGTGACTCCTGCAATTTTCAAAAATCGCAGTAGGCCATATTTGGTTTTTGATAAAATGTCATTAACCAGATATTTTTGGACGAATCTCTAAATTTGAATGCCCTCAAAATTCAAAAGGGAGTAAAATGTGAAAGTGATGCCAGAAAACAATATTAATATAATATACAAAGACCGGTAACAGAAGAGTTTACAACCTATAATCTAACTCCAGCCCCTTCCTGTGTGTGTGTGTGTGTGTGTGTGTGTGTGTGTGTGTGTGTGTGTGTGTGTGTGTGTGTGTGTGTGTGTGTGTGTGTGTGTGTGTGTGTGTGTGTGTGTGTGTGTGTGTGTGTGTGTGTGTGTGTGTGTGTGTGTGTGTGTGTGTGTGTGTTCTTTGTTTTTCCCGCTTTAAAGCTGCCATTTAGTTTCTGAAACCGCCGTGTTTCAATATACACGAGTTGTTTCACAGGTGCTAACGGGGTGTGTGATGTGGGTCTCTGTCAGACCTACGATATGGAACACCACATCACTTGTTAGACGCTTTTATTCAAACAGACTTACATACTCAGTACTGTGACCAATCCCCACAGGAGCACTTTGGGGTGAAGTGTCTCAGGGACACAACGACATGCTGACTGCAGTGGGGTTTGAACCTGTGTTCCCCTGATCCCTACACCAACGCACTATCCACTGCGCCACACGCCTCAATTAAACCACCAAATGACTACTTAGTGTA
>NW_011334470.1:0-4245 GCF_000735185.1 Notothenia coriiceps
TGTCGGTAGTGAGGGAAGGCAAGCTAGCAACAGGTGTGTTACTAGCTTAGAAAAATACCAAACCTTACCTTTATTTACCGAAAAAAGAAACGGCGAGGTAGTTTAACAGTCTTCGTGCGATGCAGAAAAGTAGCCGGCGAGCGCCCGTCGATCGAAAGTTAGCTTTGGGTTCAGTCTGTGGACTGTTAAGCTAGCCCGGCTCCCGATCTATCGAGATGTGCTCTGAAGCGAGAAGAGGTGTTTGAATGACGCTGCGACGTGGCACAAGCTACTTATAGGGTGGGTGGATTCCCTGACGCTGACGTCAAGATCACCAGCCAATCAGGATTGACGTAATGAGATTGATGCTTCTGTTTGCTCCGCGATGAGGCGCATCCCATAGTGAGACATCGAACGGAGTGTTATGAATGAAAACTGCAATTCCGTTATCTGCTGTCCGCTCTGTGCTCCGTGCACTCTGGGTCCTGCAATTCCTGCTTCCTTACGGTAGTAAACAATAAATGAAGTCGGCTGCGTAATGTTCTTACGCTGGCTGGCATTCTTCATACTTTACGCAGGACCATATCTCTGGAACCCATTGGTCGATTTGGGTGATTTACACCTTTTTCTTAACCAAAATATCCAATAGAATCGAGGGGCAGTTCCCAAATCCACGTAAACATTACCATAGAACCATATAATAGAGAAGCAAACAAAGCACATCTGAAAGTACAAGCCTGGACGGCAAAACTTTATACCCAGTATATTGCCATAAATATGATGGTGGATTATCAGTAAAAAATTCTACGTGACACAAAGACATTGGATTAACCTCGAGCAGCGTTTTTATTCCGGTGAACACAACTTTTGATCACAAATGAAAAAAGGTAAGACGTAATTATTGTAATATTTTTGAAACCGGATGTTGTTTACTTTCTCTTTTCTGGCTGATTGCTCCGCAATTCGGGGTCCTACAGTGATGACATTACATGTGTGGAATCTGTGGAGTCTCAGCTTTAACCGGATATCTTGTTTGTGCAGTGACGATAAGTAATAAGCGCATTGCTACCGTGAGTGCTGTGCAAAAGTCCGTTAGCATTAGTTAGCATTTTTTCGCTCCATGCTAATTCAAAGGCTTGGTATTACTCTTTTGTTTCTTTTAGCTAAAAATGGTTCATATTGTTAGTTAGCTGAGTTTATTATCGTTAAAAGGGTATGGAACATTAATAGTTTCATAAATGTTAAGAAGCCCTGAGACATAGTCTCGTAAAAAAACGGTGGGGGGGGGTCCACTGGGGGGACCCTCGGGGTTAAGAGGTTAAAACTAAAATGTGTAAAAGTTAATACCACAGCCCTCAAGACATATAAATAAAAATATGTGTAGCTAACATATTATGTTCCGATAAAACCATCATTTTCACTGACACCAACTAGCAAAAACACATTAACATTTATTTTGTAATGGCTGGACAATATACTGTATACACTCGGCCTATATATATATATTTATTTATTCTCTTTACAATTCACTGTAAACTGTTTATTTTATATCAGAGTTCTTTATATACATACACATGTTTAACTCAGTAGTATTCATTTGTAGTCAATTCACATGGTACAAAAGTAAATGGTACCATGTGGTAATTTCCCAAGATTTTTTTAATTAATTGAATGCTAAATTGCTCTTTATATCCTTATTAAGATATGAAATGACCTTGTCCTGGTAGAACATGGCCAAATCTCTGAGCGCTATGTTTCTATTAATTACCCACTAACTAAGTTATATATTTAAATGAAATGAAGAAGCTAGAATATATACGTTTATGTCCTGAAAACCAGGTTGTAACTGCTGTTGATACCATACATACATACATATGTTATATTCTTTAGATATTTGCATACTGAAGTGCAGTTTCCTCCTGAGCTCCAGAGCTACAGGGACCTGAATCCCCCTGAGGGTCCCAGGCAGATTACCTCGCTTCCGCCTGTCTGGCTCAAGTCTGATGTCACCATCTGCTGCTGCCTGTCCAGCCCACAAAAACCACACACACACACGCACGCACGCACGCACGCACGGACGGACGCACGGACGCACGCACGCACACACACACACACACACACACACACACACACACACACACACACACACACACACACACACACACACACACACACTGTTGCTCCTGTTTCCAGTGGCCCCACTAAGTTCAATGTGTCCTCTCTCTGTCTCTGTGGCACATGCTGCAGCATCTTGAGAGTGAAATATGAATCCTTTATTTAAAAGCTTCTTCAGAGCTATCGGTATGACCTGCATCCCTCTATGCTCATTTTGGATGAAATATCAAGTACTTTCGTCACAATTAAAGAACTCAGTATGTGAGGGTTACCTGATGTTGTGCAGACAGAAACAGTTTTGCTGACAGTAGGAAGACAAAGGCAGATCATTTATATTAGTATTCATACATTACACACCATTTTTTAATTAGAATATTGGTACTTGTATTGTGCACAAGCATACCATGAAATATGTTCCAAACGGCTTACTACTTATCAATACACACTGCATGTCCCCTTACAAAGTGCGTACATGAGTCTGCATACAAACGGGACATACTGCATATTAATTTGTGGCCCTCTTGCTTATATCCATATCACAAAATGCTAATGTAATCTGTCTTTATTCACACCTGGTATCTTTTTTGGACATACTGCACTTTTTTTGTATGCTCGGTATTTAAACCAAAATAAGCTTTAAACGCTTTCTTAGAAGATATTAAATGTATAAAATATGGTTAAACTAATAACAAAAGAAAGCACTTGGCTCAGTTTAACATACATATATTATACAAACCTACAGCTATGAGTTGATTAAATATTTTCACATTTTCAGCATGTTGTCATAAATCATTGAAAATATTCTTTGCCATACCTTCAGCTTCACTGATGCACTAATGGAGCAGTAGTTTCTATAATACTTGACTACAGCAGCAGTTCCAAGATGTGCGGCTTGGTTTAAATATCCCTCCACTTCATACTCAGCATTAAGAGATCCTTTCTTAATTCACTGCATATCATGTATAATATAAGTTCTAGGGGACAGAATGGATCTTTCACAGCCAGTAGCACCTGACCATGGTTTTAAAACAGACGCAAATGGAACCTATCCTTTAAATATGCACAGTACAGGACATCTTACTCCATGAAGTTGTGAAGCATAGGAGTTCCAAGAAAAATTCAGAATTTAAACTGTTACCGTTACTTCTGCTGACAATGCTGTTGTACTGTTACTCAGTTTTAACAGTGCAAGCTATCAATTTTTTGTATTAGCACAAACATAAAACTGAAAAAACAACCCAGTGTGAAAGGAGAGGTAAAGGGAATCTTCAATCTAAGGGGAAAAACAGAAACAAAAATATATAATAAGACAATGCTTTTTATCATTTTGATGATAAAAAACAATAAAGGGAAAACAATTTATATATATATTTAGATGTGATGCCAATATCCCTTACTGATGTGTACTTTGGCTGTTACATCGTTAGAGCTGAGGTAGCGACGATTTCCTTTTTTTTTAAAGATATGTGAAGATGGGAATTAAATATGATATAATATATACATGAACACATACATGATAGAGTATGTAATGAATGGGTCATATACTGTAGACATTTTAAGTTTAAATCTCCTAAATAATAGGAGAAATGCTAAACTGGGCACACTAAATGAAAGCTGACATTGATGTTGGGATAGATGTTAGGAATGGTAGAATGCTCGATGAGGCCGAGTGCTTCATTTACCCTAAAACATATGAACAGTGATCATTACTGTAGTGATGTGCTGTGGTGGTCCTGTTAGATAGCATCTGCGTATGATGAAAGGAGATCACTAGAATGAACTGCAATTGCAGTATGAATGCAGGCTGATTGAAGTGTGTGTGTGTGTGTGTGTGTGTGTGTGTGTGTGTGTGTGTGTGTGTGTGTGTGTGTGTGTGTGTGTGTGTGTGTGTGTGTGTGCAGGTGGGCCCGCAGATGGCCGGCTCGTCCCTGGCGACCAGCTAGTGAAGATCAATAACATCGCTGTCGATGACCTGACCCCGGAGCAAGCTGCTGAAATAATCAGGTCCTCACACACACACACACACACACACACACACACGCACGCACGCACGCACGCGCACACACACACACACACACACACACACTCTCTCTCTCTCTCTCACAAACTCTCACACTGTCTTTTTTTAACGTGGAAGTCATTGCAATGCAT
>NW_011334470.1:4285-6891 GCF_000735185.1 Notothenia coriiceps
TTTGTATTTCATTCACACACACACACACATACACACACATGATTTTCATCCACAAAACGCTGTTTAAAAGTTAAGTTATTCACATCACGTCTAACCTTACCAGCCCTTTGTTGTTTTTTCAGGGAGTGTCAAGATACGTTGACCATAACTATCCTCAGAACAATGCTGGTGAGTATACTGCGTCTACTGTAACTAACCACACACACACACATGCACACACACTACAGAAACACACATTTACACATAATATAAGGAAACATTTTTAACTAAACTATGTAATAATGATCCTTCTCATTGAAAAACATACATTAGGGCAATACAATTATAATAAAAAAGGGCTCAAATATGCAAATGAGTCATTATCATTACGTGTATGCTAATTTGCATTCGTTTTGAGAACATTGGATTTTGCCAGGTTTATTATTCTTGTGCAAAATCCCCTTTTTCATGTCTTTTATACTGAAACATGTGTCCCCTATGTGTAAAGAGACTCTGAAGGTTTCAGGAAAAAAAATCCGCTCTCTTTTTTCCTGATCCATTTATATAAAAACCTATCTGAAAAGGAGCTGATCAGATTGTGGCCACTTTATGATGTCATAACGTTTTTTGGCTTGTGTAACCATTAGCCAATAACCAAGCCAAGGTAACCCCCCCCCCCCCCCTTATCACCTGAATCTCCTCCAAGAGCACCATTGAGTTCTTTTTAACCAAATATCTCTCAGAGGGGCGTGGGGAGGGGCTCCTTATTTTCATCTAAAGTAACAGACAGAGAATCAGCACTTTGGAAACAGGGCTGAAACAGAGGGGATTATGGGATGCTGCAATGATCTGTTTGGTGTTTGGAGCCAAAAACTTCATAGACATGTTTTGTATATATCTGAGACCTATAATATATTGATGAAAAACAGTATAATAGGGGACCTTAAAACGACTGTGTTTGTATTTGATATGTTTTGCATAAATTAATTTTACAAACCTGGAGCTATGAGTTGACAAAATCTTCTCATTATTCAGAATGTTGTCATAAATCATTGAAAACATTCTTTGCCATACCTTCAGCTTCACTGATGGAGCAGTAGTTTCTATAAAGGCTTCACTTCAGCAGCAGTTCAAAGATGTGCGGTTTGCAAACAAAGTTTGATTACAGCTTGCTGTAAACATCCCTCCACTTCATACTCAGCATTAAGAGATTGTTTCTTAATGCACTGAATTATGTATAATATAAGTTATAGTGGACAGAATGGATCTTTCACAGCCAGTACCACGTATGGTTTTATTACAGATGTAAAATGTCTGTCTTTAAACATGCACTGTACAGGACATCATATTCAACAAAGTTTGAGCAGTTGTTGAGCATAGGATGTGGCAACAAATCATTTCCCAATGCAAATCGCTACTGTTACTTCTGGGGACAGTGCTGTTGAACTGTTTGTATGTTTTAACAGTGTCCATACTGTATGTGTGATAGGAGAGGTAAATAAACCTTATTCAACACAAATGGTCCTATTATGCTCATTTTCAGGTTTCAATTGTATTGTGTGCCACTACTTCATTGTTAAAAAGGTCTGTATTTTTAAACTCAGAACATTTCTTCTTGTAAAAACAAACACATACAGTACAGTACAGCGGCGTGCATGTGTGTACGCCTCATGCTTACATGCTGTGGATGTGCAGCCTCTCTATACACATGGGATTTTAAAGCGCTGATAGTAAACAAACACATTAATCAGTGTGTCAATGAAGCTCGAGATCAAGCGCCACTGCTAACAAGCATCCTGTCACCAAGGTCCCACCTCTACATCAGTGTTACGGCCCCTACACACGGCGGCATGCGTTGAAGCTTCAACGCTTCTGCCCATTCACTTTGAATGGGGTGACGTCACGCTTCGCCGAACTTTGCTCGCGTTGCTCGCTTCAAAAGTAGAGCAATGTTCTACCTTTGAAGCTTCGACGGAAGCGTAAGCCAATCGAATCATATGCCAGTACAAGCTCTAGCCAATCAAACCGCTGCTTGTGTGTCTGGGGCGGGAGATTCATGTGATTGGTTTTTGGTCGAGCGTCAGAAATGCCAGCCGGCAAGCTTCAGCGCACGCCGCAATGTATAGGGGCCGTTAAAGTGACGACACGTCACACACTGTGACACTGATACACACACATTGTATCATGACCACTCAATCTTTGTGTGTGTTTGTGTGTGTGTGTGTGTGTGTGTGTGTGTGTGTGTGTGTGTGTGTGTGTGTGTGTGTGTGTGTGTGTGTGTGTGTGTGTGTGTGAGAAAGAGAGAGAGTGTGAGTGTGTGTTTGTGTGTGTGTGTGTGCGTATGGGTGGGTGGTTGAGGATCTCACTGAGT
The DNA here is from genome assembly GCF_000735185.1 of Notothenia coriiceps. Classification (NCBI taxonomy): domain Eukaryota; kingdom Metazoa; phylum Chordata; class Actinopteri; order Perciformes; family Nototheniidae; genus Notothenia; species Notothenia coriiceps. Next base: position 6,636 of record NW_011334470.1, read on the forward strand.
GAAGCAGACGTGTGTTTTTGCACTAAGGTGAAGTAGATGGGTAAATTATTGGCTGCTTGTCAGTGATTCTCATCAGCCGCTCTGCTGATGAAGCATCTTTACCATCTGATTCATCGCTCACGGATCCTCCAAGAAATCTGTGTAGAGGAATTATTCTCATTTCCTAGAAAATATTCACCTCTGCCCAGTGGTCAAGTTGTAAAAAAAAGCCAGGGGGGATGGTGGATCTGCATGCCCCCCCCCCCGGAGATTAAAA
>NW_011334471.1:0-773 GCF_000735185.1 Notothenia coriiceps
ACTAGCTATAACATTAACGTTACATCCCTCTTCTTCACTTGTCAGCCAGAGTGCAGATATCACCATTAGCCTGTTATTCACTTTCACGTTAGAAAACCAGCAAAGTAACATTTCAAATAAGATTCACAAACCTGAAACATAATCCATTTCTTCACTGCTGGTGATGACATTGTTGTCAGCTGCTGATACTGCTGCTGAAGCTTGTGGCGCCTGCTTCAATGACAATAACTTTCTAATACACTAGGAAGGATCACTTCTTCTTCAGGGCAGGGAAGGCTACGCAGTACGCAGGCTACTGTCCTGCAGCGGCTGCCTCTCTGGTGGACTCCGGTACTGCACATTACTCCCGAGACGTTTTCAACCTTTTTTTTTTTTTTTTAAATAACTTTTTTTTTTTTTAAGTGAAACATCCGGGGCTTTTCAGAAAAGATCCGGGGCTTGAGCCCAAGTAGCCATCCCCTAGCGCCGCCACTGCAGCCATGTTTTCATAAAGCACACTTCAGATATTCGGTTTGACCCCCTAGCTAACGGCGTTAGCTCATCCGTCTTGCTCGTAGCTAACACAGTTAGCTCGTCCATTTCCATTAGCCAGCGATCTCACTTTGCCAATGAAAAGAGGGGATGACAAAGCTTGTGTCAACTTTTCTCCCTAAATCTGGATCCAGCTCTCCTTCTTTTTCTCTTCAGTTTACTTACCCGCTGTGTCCTTCTCCAGATTTTAGTGCTAAGTGGCTTTAGCGCGATTCTCCCTGGTATAAGGGGCATTCTACCGA
>NW_011334472.1:0-2620 GCF_000735185.1 Notothenia coriiceps
AGGACAGGGATGTGACGGTTAAAGAGCAAACTGTGTCCAGGCCAGAAGCTTTTATCCACTGCTGCAAACACAACATCAAACCTCAACAAGCCCCTGCAAAGACAACATGCTAACGTGAAGCTAATAGCTAAGGACCCCCGAACCCAGAGTGAGGATGTAAACAAGTAATAAGTCATATGTAATATATTACTTTTTTTGAGTAACGACCCCATCTCTGCCTACAAATATAAAAAGTGTTGTTAAAACTATATTGATATATGAATAGGGCTGTCAAACGATTACAAATTTTAATCAGATTAATCACACCTTAAAAATGAATTAATCATGATTAATCACCATTCTAACTATGTCCAAAATACGCCATTTCTTTATGTATATTGTTGTGGGAATGGAAAGATAAATGAAAGAAGGCGGATATATCCATTTAACATACAGTATGTTTATTATAACATTGTTCTGTGTGTCAAAATGAAAGACAGCCCACACACCTATCAATCATCAAACTGTGGGGTCTTATTTCATTACGTGTTGATTTCTATCAACACGTAATGTTGTATCGATGTATATAGAGATGTACTACAGCAAAAGTATTCTCCGTCGGGACTTCCTGCAACAACACCACGCCGTTATCTTGATTCTGATTGGCCAGAAGACATTATCAAAGATGTTCTATTGAGAAGACGATCACTACGTGACAAAAGTTTTCAAAACCGTTTCTAGTCTTCGGTATTTCCAGACAAGTGGCTACTGAAATCAATCTTACTAACTGCTGTCTGTGTAATTTACTTTTATTTTTATTTTGACGTCATTAGAATAAACCTAAATCTTACTTTTTAATGTGAAATCCAAATCTTGCTCTAAACAGCATCTGTCATTTTTTTACTCTTACTGTACATGAAATGAAAATACCAAAAACAATGTTTTTTTTACATGTAAACATATCCTTAACATCTTCATATAACATGTCGTTCAACATAAGTTGTAATATATAAGTTCAATGTAATGAAATTCAGCAAAAATAATCGCAAAACAGGAAAATCTCCCAGAACTGAGGTCAAAATATTACGGTCTAACTAAACTAGTATTGATCCACATTTTTCAGTTTTAAAAAGCTCACTGTCCCTTATTTTAAAAAGGGACAGTGATAATAAATTATTCTGTAGACAAGATAACAAGCAATGAAAACAAAACAGTTAAAGTGACACAGCCATTAAGACATCAGCCAACTGACAATTAGCATCCCTCTTCACCTCACTTCAGCAATGGGGTAACATTACGTTTTGTTTTTTTACTTTCCACCACAAGTCAGACAGAAGCCTTAACTCCCCATACTTTAAAAATAACCAGCCAATCACTGAGCCCTGTCTAACAAAAATAAAAAACTACAAAAAAGGAGGTTTGGCTTGAACCCAGCGAGACCGGTTGTAGCTGTAGACACCAGCGCTGTAAATGCTCAGCACCTGATTATTTGTGTGTTTTGGACTTCCACATGCCTCCCCATTGTTATGGCAGGAGGACGGAGCGGGGGGGAAAGCCCACCGGAGTCGTCTCTCGTAAACCCCTGTGCAGGCGGATGCGTGACGTGATTGACAAGCCGGATTCTCCCTCTGCACACCACTGTGGGTTTTTTAAAAGCCTGCTCGCAAGTTGACATTTATTTAGACAAGGCTCCTTCTGGGAAGCCGCAGGAACCAGAAGATGTCTGACAGAGACAAGTATTAAAGACTGTGTGTGTGTGTGTGTGTGTGTGTGTGTGTGTGTGTGTGTGTGTGTGTGTGTGTGTGTGTGTGTGTGTGTGTGTGTGTGTGTGTGTGTGTGTGTGTGTATGTAAGAGAGAGAGAGTGTGTGTGTGTGTGTGTGTGTGTGTGTGTGTGTGTGTGTGTGTGTGTGTGTGTGTGTGTGTGTGTGTGTGTGTGTGGACTGACAAGCTAATAATAAAAGCCAGTTCTAAACTAGACTACATACCTGCCTCGCTACGTAACACCTTCTCAGGGTAGTTTAAGGGACCGTAAACAAATGATGGAGGAAAGTGAACGAGGTCAAAAAAGGCGGGGTGACATTTTGAGTTTTGGCTAACAGGAGGGTACTCAATATTTTCTGGGAAAGCAGGGAAGCACCATTTTTACTTTTTCTCATTTAGATATCGTTTTATTCCAAGAAAAACAAACAACAAATATTATATCAAAGCTTGAAAGGCAGACCTCCACAAAGGCTATTCCTTATCGCAAAGGTACAACATGTTAATATCTCATTTGTAAATGTGTCCTTTGATTCGTATCTGCACCAAAATGTAATGTATTAATAATGTCAAGAAAGAGCAAAGAACGTAATTGTTATTTTTGATTGAAGAGTTTTTGTTTTGCTTTCAAAAGTAATAAATAGACTACTTTTCTAATTCTTCTTCCGTGTCAAAAGTTGTCCCCTATATTACCAACTAATTCAGATTGAACACCGACAATCTTGTTGGATTAGAGTGTGTTATGCTTGTAGCAGAAAATGTACCCTTATTTGTTTTTACCCCACATAAGCCTTGGGGGGTATACTACGAAGCAGGATTTTCGCTTAGCCGGCTAACTTCAGGGAAAACTCTGGGTTTCCGGTCCTACGAAGCTGGTTCTCT
>NW_011334473.1:0-2534 GCF_000735185.1 Notothenia coriiceps
CCTTCAGAGTAAACGGCCAGAACGCCGACACCTCCTCATCTCCACCGCTCCCATGTTTTATTTTGTGTTGTCATAAGTTAGTCTCTCTGCGTTGGTTCGCTGGGCTAATGCTAATGCTAATAATGTAATGCGAGGATAATAAAATGGCGGCTTCACAAAAGTTTTTGGGAGTTTGACGGGGCGTGGTTTGCAATCCGCCCAGCCAATCAGACACAGGAACCTTTTTCCCCCACGGAAGTCCCAGAGACTGAAAAGGGGCTAAAAAAGGTTCTCTAGAACTAATTTAGTTCCTGGGACTTTTTGGTGTGAACGCAACTAAATCGTAGTTCTCAGGAACCTTTGTGGGAAAAGTACTTGGTGTGAACGCGCCTATTGTATTATCTCTTTGGGTAGCGTGTGGCGCAGTGGACTAGTGCGTTGGTGTTCGGATCAGGGGGGCACAGGTTCAAACCCCACTGCAGTCAGCATGTCGTTGTGACCCCAAATTGCTCCTGTGGCGATTGTCCACAGTATTGAGTATGTGAATCGCTTTGGATAAAAGGTCTAACATGTAATGTAATCTCAGAATTCTTCTTTTAGTATTTCATTATGTGCTGATATTGTTCTTTTTTTGCATCTGGTGGGGAAATGATGATGAAATATTTGAGTCATATCATATTCTCGCTACCATAATATAGCACCTATACATACAGTATACCCAGCAAATGCAACATTTTATTAATTTTAAGCTTTTTGGAAATACTTTCAAACCATGAAAATAATAATGGTATAATAGTTATTCTCCATCTCTCCGGATCTTCCACCTGTGTCCCACATATACTCCCACCTTTCACAGTCATCTAATTCTCTCACCCACCTTCACACCTTCTCCTTGTTTTCTCATTAAACTGTGTGACTCAGAGCCTCGTCCTGTTGCCTGCTCCCTTTTTCCTTTTTCCTGCCTGTAACCTGTTTTATTTATAAAGTCAAAAATCACATCGTGTAAATGTGTTTTAAAGGGCTGTTTGATGCTCACCCCGATCTGCAGGGCAGTCAAATGTTCTGAGTGTCTTACATTAACCTTACCAATCAGTCAAATATGTTGTATTTAATGTATCAGGCATTTTTAAGAACAATATCTTTAAATTTAATGCATGTGTCTGTTTTCTTTTAGCATTTAAAATGTAATATATTTGTGTTTTTAACTTTTAACACATCATCTTGAAATCTGGTGAAGAGAGCTGTTCTCTATTGTCTTCTATTGTCCATAAAAGAATTAAAGAGGTCCTATAAGATTTTATAAAAATACAATTTTAATGAATACATTGAGAGAAAAATAGGCTAGAGGCTAAAAATATTGCATTATTTGTATAAATACAAATTTAAAAAACAACTAAATGTCATTGTGATACTGCACCTATACATGATTGACATTTTCACTTATTTCTATTAGTGCCGATTTGGCTTTACTGTGTGCTCTCAAAGAAATACTAAAACTATTAAATATGATATATACTAAAACTGTGCTCTTTTGAGACTTTTTCATTAACTACTCAAATGATCTAATCAAGCCTACAGTCATGTTACTAAATGTTAAAGGGCAGATTTAATGAGATGAAGCCCCATACTGTTTCCGTTAAGAAAAAGCCTCATTGTTATTAAAATGTAGACATCTTTGACCTTCACCTGTCATCAGACACAAAGGAAATTACATTAAATGATCATTCAGAAAATGAACTATAGTGACAATGATCTTTTCTGGCAAACACAAAGCCTTTAAATATCATAATTATGTATGCATTTACCATTTGACAGAACAGATTGTCCTCATCTAAATCGTGAATCTAAGGATGGAGATGGAGGGTGTCGTATGTTGTACAGATAGATTCTTTTATACGCAAGTACACCCAAATGTACCCAGAGGCGAGTTATTTTTCTAAACCTCTCTAAAAAGGTCACATTTCACTTGTTTTGCATCAATCTTGATACAGGGTACTTGTAGTTTCGATTCATAAAGCTTTTAGTCTAATATCCCATCATTCAAGGGTGGTTTTCACAATAAGTCCCATGTGTCAAACTCAAGGCCCGGGGACCAAATCAGGCCCTTGGTGGATTTAATTTCGGCCCGCAGGATCATTTCTAATCACTATTAGATCTGGCCCGCCGGTATATTGCACGCATACCTTCACTCCATCCTGAGGGTCTCCTCAACTCAGAGCCTGAGCCCAAACATTGATGACCTTGCACCCAAGATGAGATGCCAAGTATCTGCTTGAACTAGCATCACAGAGCAGCACACTGAGTTTAATGGATGTTTCCTTCTGCACTTTCTTTCTTGAGACAACAGGGCATGTTTGGTTTTTTCTTTGAGGGAAATTGTTTTTTTGAAGCTGTTGTTGGCCTGTGGGAAAATGTAATCATAAGAAATGACTCTGGAAAAGCTGCAGATAGAGCCATAAGAAATGAATGCAGCTGATTATTTAATGTTTAATGTTGTTTTTATAGGCAATAATTTAAGCTTTGTTAGTTCCAGGTTTAATATGTGCAATAAGTTC
>NW_011334474.1:0-2483 GCF_000735185.1 Notothenia coriiceps
CAGGAATAGACCTTGAACCAATGTCAGCCGGGTTTGCATCTGTGGGAACATAGCTCCATTGTTCTGTACAGGGATGTCCTTTCTTCTATTGAGTAGGCAGGTTTTTCATCTGCGCTATAGTAGACTGAAAGACTGTACCTCCCATGGCGTCTGCCTTAGAGTCCATCCCGTTGCGGTCTTGGGAATCAAAACTTTCCTTTACCTGCATGCTGTTTTGACATGGAAGGGAGTAGCTTGGTCTTCCATTGTCCAAGATATTTGTCTTGAGAACATTTAGATGGGCGTGAGGACTCCCATGTAAATGGGATTGCTCCCCGGGCGCTGTACAAATGCTGCCCACTGCTCCTAGTACTAGGATGGGTTAAATGAGGCAAAATGTCACAGTGAGTGCTGTGTGCTCTGCATGTGTGACCATTAAAGAGGATTTCATCCCTCCGATTCTATTCTATTCTATGTCCAGGATTCTGATCCCCGCCAAGACAAACTTCACCAACAATAACCCACCCCAGAGCTAACTTCTGTGTGAATGGAGCATTTAGGGGCCCGTTGCGCTGCTCGAGCACCTTGTGGGTCTGAGTAACATCTCTTCCAAGTAGCAACAGAATATCGGCCTTGGGATCGAGTGCTGGAATCTCTGGAGCGACGTCCTTGAGATGTGGATGATAGTGAGCGGCTTCGGGAGTTGGTATTTCATTTCGATTGTCAGGGAGCATGTCACATTCAATAAGCGTGGGCAAAGCCAGACTGGATTGGCCATCTGCTGATTCCACTATGAAATTACTCGCTCTTCTCCCAGTCACCTTTGAAAAACCTGCACACGTCTTAAGAGTTTATGGAGAAGAACTTTTGTCAATCCCAAAGATGTAGAACCTGTGTGTCGCCCTTGGTGCAGGATCAGCATTGAGAGCACTGAGGTGTGAGTTACTTTCACATTCTGAACACTGGATTTCCATCTTACAGTTCTTTGCTTGATGGCTGGAAGAAGCACAGCATCGGAAACATATCTAATTTTGTCTCAGATAAGCCTTACGTTCGTCCAGAGACTTCTCCTGGAATAACCTGCATTTTTTGAGTGGATGAGGTTTTTTGTGGATGGGACACTCTTTGCTAGGGTCTGTAGCTGGTTTTTCAGTACTTGGCGTTTGCTCGGAGCTAACCACTTCAGTTCTGTGGACTGTGATAGGCATTTTTGATTTGTCGTGTTTTCCCAGATGCTTGTCTGCCATGAAGGTCATGAAGGTGGGAGGAACCATAGACATGAAACTGGGGTCGTTTCTCATTTTGACCTCATCTTTAATGAAGGTGGTGAAGACCGAAAATGGAGGGAATGAAACCGAATGTTCGCTTTTGTATCTGGTTCCGTGCGTCATCCATTTCTCTTGCAGGCCAAATGGAAGTTTATCCACTATGGGATGGATTCCACGTGCCGTGTCGAGGTACAGCAATCCTGGTATGTGGCCTTCGCTCTTAGCGGAGTCTCGTTAGGCTTCAGGGCTGCATGTGAAGTTAATTTCTCATTTTGGAAAAATTGGTCTTTCACATACTGCGTTCTAATGGGTGAAATGTCTGTGGGAGGCGAAAGCTTATGCGGTCTTCTTCTATTTCGCTTGCCGCAGCCTCGTATACATTGGCTTCAGCGAGAGCTGCCTCTGCATTTAATTTCTGATGAAGTGCTTCCAATGCTGCCTCCGCCCAGGGTTGGGAGGGTTACTTTGTAAATGTAATCAGTTACTGATTACTGAATACATGGCTCTGAAAGTAATCCGAATACAGTTACAACGTCATTCAGATTACTTTTAGATAACTTTTGGATTACTTTCTTTTTCCATCACAGATGGGTATGTTTTGGTGTGCAGCAGACACAAAAAGCAAAAGGAAACTGAACGTGTTTTTACTGTTTTAATGGCTTATCAAGAGCACAACTGAAACATAACATCTGAAACGATGTAACAACATAATACATGTTTTGGGGATGCAGCTTGTGATGTGAGGAGTGAGGGACACGGCTTAGAACGGGCGTGTCGTCTTCTGTCCTGCCAGTGTTGGCAGGACATGAATTAAAATGTCGAACTCAGACTTAATTTTAAGGACATTTCGGCCAGGGGTGTAGAGCTATATTTGTTTAAGCACCGGATTGGTAAAACAGGAGAGTGTGTGCACCTGTCTGCCTTGATCTATGAATTCATGTCCGTAACTCTCAAAGTATCTGATGCCCACAGCTGTTTTATAGAAGGAAAACCTCCTTCACTTCATGAAATCTCTGCAGCACCAGGAAGCAGCGGGAGGGTTAACTCAGCCTCTGAGAAGAGGACAGTGCCTTTCACGCACCGCCTTCACTGTGTCTACCTTCAGAATCATTAGAAAGGCTAAAGAGCGACCGCAGGGATGTGTTTTAACCACACACACCTCTACACACATACACACACACACACACACACACACACACACGCACACACACACAAACAAACACATTCACACATGCA
>NW_011334475.1:0-4492 GCF_000735185.1 Notothenia coriiceps
ATATAATATATTTATTCCTAAAAAGTATTTTAATTTGTTTTGTAAAGCACTTTGAATTGTACAGAAAAGTGCTGTATAAATAAACTTGCCTTGCCTAAACGTTTAAGATGAATTTAAATCTTTCAGATGTCCTAAAAAAGTCTAGTCATACGTCGTTTCAAAGAAATCCCCACGTTGAAGATAATTTATTAATTAAATTAAATTAATTAAGCGTCTTTGGGTCTAGAAAAGCGGTATATAAATCCCATTTATTATTATTATTATTAATTTATTTTGTAAGCTATTTTTGTATTTTGTAGACCTACTTATTATCGGGTGTGTCTGCTCTGTTGCCCTTTTCTCCCCGCTGATATAACCCTGAATTAGGAGCCCTAAAACAAAGGAAAAGATAGCAGTGGAAGGGGTCTACGGAGTCATTAAAGCAGTAATTAGCTCATTACGTGGGAAGCGAACAAACAGGCTGCTTTGTGGGTAAATGAGTCAATTGTAGAGGATGCTCAGAGGCGCGGGAGGACATCTGCTGGACGCCATGCCGAAGGGCCACAACAAAACAACCTGCTGCTGCCTCTCTCTCCACCTCACGCACACCGATGCTCGCTCACCACACACACACACACACACACACACACACTCCGGCAGCTTTTCACACTGCCTCTCCAAGCTCCACATAAACAATGGCGCCTTTTGTTCCTTCTCTCAATGCACGTTAATGGAGGAATGGGTGTTTTTGTCTTCCCCTTTTTATTTGAAACAAAAACCCGTTCAATTAAATTTGGCTCCTGCCCCGGATATAATAAGGCTAATTTGCTAATTAGGGACATTAGTTAACGACGGAGGATCTCGCTGCATTGTGCTCGAGTCGGAGATGTTTGATGGTCTTTGAGAGCGACCAAAGCATATCATACACGGCCTTGTGTTGCAGCAGGACAACATGGTTCAGTCACACAGGATAATTATGTTTCTCACTTACCTATAAGCAGCAGCACAAATGTGTTAAGTTTGGAAACAAGGAGGTGTATCATTTTTATAATCTCTCAAGGGGATTTTCCCCAGAGCTTGTTTCAGGCTTACTTCACGGGATATTTCTGTCTTTCTTTTATTAATTACATGTATTTTGTATTTTTGAAACGTACAAATATTTTTTTTTAACACATTTTTGAGTAGAATGGAACAAACGGTATATTAGGTTTGACTGAATACTGAACCCTAAGCCTTTTCTTTGTTAATTACATCTTTGAAACATACAAATATTTCATTTAATACTTTTACTAATACATATTTTTGAGTAAAATGGCACAAGCGGTATATTAATTTCACTGAATACTGTGTTGGATCAGGGAGAAGAGCAGGAGTATCAGCCTTCTGATATCTAATGGGGTTTTTCTCCAGAGCTAATCTTGTTTCAGGAATACTTCAGGGCTTTTCTTTGTTAATTACATCTTTGAAACGTACAAATATTTCATTTCTTACTTTTATTACTACACATTTTTGAGTAGAATGGAACAAACGGTGTATTAGGTCTGACTGACTACTGTGTTGGATCGGGGGGAAGCGCAGGAGTATCAGCTTTCTAATCTCTAATGGATTTTCTATCCCAGTGCTAATTTACATTTCATTTTGTTTCAAGCAAACAAGTATATCCTTTCTGCTTTATTATTACTACGAGTTAATTCAATGTATTTACATTTAAAACATACACATATCTTACTTTAGATTGAATTATTCTCTCTAGGAGTCAAGCAGAACACACAGCGGCTCAGGTTTGACTGAATACTGTGTTGACTTAGTATCAGATTTAAATCTCTTAATTGATTTTTCTCCCAGGGCTAATTTACATTTCATTTTGTTTCAGGCACACATGAGTAGATCCTTCTGGCTTCAAGTTAATTATATGTATTTTAACCTTTTGAAACAATCGTTCACGTCTTACTTTAGATTTAATATAGTATACCAACAGTAGAGTTGTTTGAGGCATACATTAGTACATCCAGTGAGTCACAAGCATTTTTACTTTGTGAGTAAATTGTATCTTATTAAACATTTAATGAAGTCTCCTGACGAGATCAACGGAACAAACGGTAGCTCAGGTTTGACTGAACACCGTGATACATCAGGGAGTTTTTGCACTGCCTTTAAAGGATTTTGAAATAAAAGAAAGAAAGGGAAACTGCGCATACATCGTACACATTTCCCACTTCTGAAATGTTGGGGTTTTTCGAGGCAGGTTTGGGAGCAGGGGCACAGACACGCAGTCAGGAAGTGTCCTGTGAGTCGAGATGAGAAGCGACAGCTCTCCTGCAGAGCCTGTAAATTGGCTTGGCGTATCACAGACACACAGCCACGCTACATCGCTCAGGTGTCACACCAGGGAAGCCGCTCCGCCAGAAAAATACCTTCCGAGCGCTGACTTTGATAGAGAGTAAACAGCACGACCGGCTTACAGTTATTGAAAGAGAGGGGGAAATTGTATAAGCACATCTCGTCTTTTCCCAATTCTGAAAATGTTCCTCGTTGGATCGGACGATAGCGTCGTCGTGCCATCGCTTGTTTCCGTGTCGTGTTTTGTTAAAGTGGAAGCTAGCGTGATTTGAGCCCTGATAGCTAACGTTTACAGGAAAGAAAAATACTTGTTTGTGTCATTAGGGAGGGACAGGACATGACTATATGTATGCCATATATACAGCATATACACATACTGTATATGATGTTAAGGGACAGCTTGTTGTGAAACAAACGTTTTGGAAAAGTACTTAATATGCACTCTATTTAATTAGATTGAATCGAGGTTAAACTCTAAATGATTAAATTGAATTGGGCATCATTTGTTTTGATTTGCCTTTTGCTCATTGGTTTAAAAACATTAGTCTCTCCGACATGGCTCCTTCGCGTCGAAAGGAGCCAGTTGAGGTGGTTCGGGCACCTAGTTAGGATGCCACCTGGGCGCCTCCCTAGGGAGGTGTTCCAGGCACGTCCAGCTGGGAGGAGACCAAGGGGTAGACCTAGGACCAGGTGGAGGGATTATATCTCTTCGCTGGCCTGGGAGCGCCTTGGCACCCCCCAGTCAGAGCTGGTTGATGTGGCCAGGGAAAGGAAAGTTTGGGGCTCTCTGCTGGAACTGCTACCTCCGAGACCCGACCACGGATAAGCGGGAGAAGATGGATGGATGGATGGATGGATGGACATAGCTCCAGCTTCTTACGCAGGGCAGTATTTAATTTACGCTTTTAAAAATATGTATTTGAAATGAGACAATTTACAGTTCTGTGCCTATTATGAGCACATGTTGGCTTTAAATGAGTACGGGAACGTTTGATTAACATTTACACTAATCCAAATGCATGTTGTTTGGCCCTCACAGGCAGTGTTCTGGGATGTGTTGACAGCATGATGAAATGAGGGGAAATACGTAGTTGTGAACGACAGAACCCCACAGTCTCTTATGAACAGATCCTCTCTAATCTGGGTGGACCCGCACAGTTTGATGTATCGACACCTGCGTCGGCTGCAGAGCTCACACCTGTTGTTCAAAAGGAAGGAGGGGGGGGGACTTGTTTTCTGAAATAAATGTTCACCGGAGAAAAAAAGTGCTGCTGGTAGATAAGATTCTGCTGTGACTCATGCTCTCTTCCTGTGGGTGTAACATCCCCCGACGTTTTAAATTGCATTTGGTGCGAATGTTTTCCAAATCAGGCTTGTTGTCTAGAACAGATGTGGTGGATAAAACTCATTTATCGTTACATAAGCCGAGAACAATTGCCATCGAGAACGGGACTGACGATGTTAAATAGCAATCCTGTGTTTCTTTTAATGACAGCCAACCCACTGAAGTTTTTATACCTTATACTTGATTTAGAAATCACGATGTTGTGTATCACTGTGTCTAAATGTCGGCTGCTTTCCAGCACTCTGAACTTGAACTCCTGAACCTGGAGATTTCCAACCTTTTGGGCAAACGTTCCTGGTGACCCCGTTCTTATTCTTCATCCTTTTAAACCCCGAGCATTTTGTGTTTCATTTCGTTACATCATGAGCTAAGTAGGGCTGTGAGTAGGAGCAGATGCTGATCGTGGAAAGTTTATATCCCTCTCTGATTTCACATTTAAAGGCTCCTGGTTATGTTTGAATGTTAACGATATGAACATTAACACTAGAACCGCCAGAGGTCGCTGTATACCTAAAACCGCCAACGGGTAAAATGTACCCGCTATTGATTTGCAAGGTACAATGTTATTTTATTTATCATACAGAACAGTGAGTTTTGATCGCACAGGGATGACATTTATACCAATAGAATCTGTGGACTCTCAGCTTTTCATATGACATTGTTTGTGCAGATAGTATGAAGTTTAAAATATCGCTACAAGTGCTGATTTAAAGGCTTGGTGTTAGACTTGTGTTTTGTTTAGGTACAAATCTCTCAATCTCTCTTTATCTATCTATAACTATCTATCGATCTATCTGTAATGTTCTGTTCTATGGACATATTGTCTAC
>NW_011334476.1:0-3777 GCF_000735185.1 Notothenia coriiceps
ATGGAAAAAGAGAAATCTCCAACGAGGCGTTCTGGGGCAGCATAGACAGGTCTTTTCTGTGTTAGAGGTTTACTCGCTACAGGGTGTACTTTGAGGGTTTTTCAATCACCGTTTACATGCATAAAACCTTCATAACACTCAAGGGGACGGGTAGTAACCAGAAAAGGATGACATGGGACCTTTAAACTGCATTTTCCACGGTATTAAGAAGGTCCACAGCAACGACGACATGAAACACCCTGTTTCAGGCTGGGTTTCGCTGTCTCGCCGACCCCACGCAGCAACCAGGAAACCACACCAGTAACCCAGCTCACACTGTCCGCTCCAGCAGCGAGCCCCACAACGTCCCGCCAACACGGCACCCAGACCCCACGCAGCATTCTCATCTGTTTGTCATTGCTGGTGTCATTTTCTGGTTGCTAACGCCATTGTAACACATAATCACTGATGTTCCGCTGTAACGGTGGTGGACTCATCAGAACAGAGTGGGCGAGCTGACCAATCGGAGCACAGTGGGCTCGGAGGGGGGGGGGGGCAGGCAGTAGCAGGAGCTCCAACAAGCCGTTTAGGACAGAGAGTGAATATACATACTATACAGAGATGCTGTATGAAAAACCAATGTGAGTTTGGAACATTGAACAATATAAATCTATTCTAGTAGACCTCAACAATGGAATTATGATCAGTAGAAATGGCCATGACATGGGACCTTTAATAGATTCGTACAGGGAACCAAATCTGTTATCATCAGGTTCCTCAGACAGACCGAGCTGCTATTGATTATCTTGTCCACATTTCATGACGATTAAAATGATATTTCAGGTATCGTGGCTTTAATGACAGATTTAGTGAAACATTAATGATAAAGTATGCGGCCCTGTGTAATGGTTGTGTGTCACAGCTGAGTATTCACTTTACAACACACACAGTCTGTGGAACTGTGTTTGAACTCTGCTGTCTTTTTCACTCATAGATCTGCACAGTGGTGGAGGGAGCAGAAGTATTAATGTGTGAGCAGGTGATCAAATCAGCTGAGATCTCTCTAACACAGCCATGTGTTGGCATGGCTTCATTAATGTGATGCAATGAGTGGCTGTGCACAGATTTCCTTTAGAGTGAACCAAAGAGTTAATTGTCCTTTTTCCAGGGCGAACACACTGTCTACTCAAAACCTGCAGACATTGTTGCAGGTTAAATTAAAACGCAAATTGATAAATATTTGAATCCCATTAGATGTATTAATCCCCAGAGGTGTCGCCCTGCACAGAGGTGGGAAAAGTACTCGGGTGCAGCTAGTTTGAGTGACTTTGTATACTGCAGGGTAGCTTGTGAATTTAATCCAGGTGGAATTAAAGTCTGATTTAAGAGTTGATTATATTTCACATCATTCATCCAGATCTGTAAATCAACTAAAGCTATTAAATCAATGTAGTGGAGTAAAAGTACACCATTTACCTCTGAATTGTAGTGGGGTTGAAGTACAAAGTAGCATCAAATGGAAATACTCAAGTACTGTTCAAGTATCTCAACATTTTACTTAAATACAGTACTTGAGTAAATGTACTTAGTTACTTTCCACCTCTGCTGCACGTCCCTGATGAGAGTTGATGCAGCTTGTTGTTGTTAATTGAAGGTTGAATAATGACCTGCTGATGCATGCAGTGGTTCTGTCCTCTCTCTGGCTGACGCACACTGACTGTGTGCCCTCTGTCCCCAGGTGGCCCCATGTGTACCTGGGGCTGACCACCATGGGCCAGAACATGTCCGTCCCCAACCTGCAGCGGGCCCTCAGCCAGGCGCTGGCTGCGGGGCCCCCAGGCTCTCCCTCCAGCGGGTCAGCAGGCTCTCACCAGCCTGTGGTCACAGCAGAGCTCATGGTCCACCCGGGGTACCCCAGTCTCCCCCAGGAGGGGGGCTGTGGGGAGGGCCCCGACGAATTCTCCCAGTCCGCTGACAGACAGCACGAGCTGGGCGTGCTGAGGGACCCCACCCTGCTGGCACTCTACCGCAGGGAGGGGGTGCAGCTGTGTGCCTTCAGACACCTCTGAGCACTGTGTGGATCCTATAGAGACACAGTGGTTAGAGCACAAATCACTCTCAATGTGCCCGGACTAGCAGTATGTGATGTGGGGGGTGAGGATTTTACTCCAGACGTGGTTTTTATAATAGCATATCTTATCTTGTTATTGAAACATTTCCTAAAATCACAGAAATATGTGCACTGCCACGCTGTTAAAACTTTATGAATTAAAATTCTAACTAATCAGTCACTAATTAAGTTAATAATAATGAAGGAACGCAGAGGTTGGACTGAGTTATAGACTTTCACTTTCTATAGATCCTTACAGTTGAGAACAAAACTGGTATCTGATGTTTCTCTCTCTAATCTTAAAGACAAAGTGTCATTTTTAATGGGGGGGGGGCTCACCGGGGTTGTGCTATCATGCATAAGGGGTATTTAGCTCAAATAGGCTCAGGAAGAGGTTCAATAATCTGGATTAGCTGTTGCTTTGTCGTCGTCCCGGACCTGTCTCTGACCTCTCTGTCGTGATGTCACCAGATGTCAGTTGCGGAATGAAACTTCAGAAGGAAGTTGTAATTAACTTTATTCCTTTAAAAGGAAAACTGACAAAAGGATGATTTTTATAACAATCAGTCAACCCATTTTCTCTTTTATTGTTAAAAACATTATTTTTTCATGGCTGCACACAATGAGTAATTGATATGCAATTAATCGTTTTGTGGATGAAGTATCTTCAGAGTTTGAGTCTTAGTTTTGTGCTCATGTGTATTCCTCAGTAAATGAAGCCATGTTGTCGTTGTGGATTTGATTAAATGATTCCTAATGAACTCAGGTCTGTAGCACTGAACATCTGATAACCTGCCAAATGTTGGACTCTAAGTGAATGTGATTGAACATGCACCTGTAACAGTACGCTTTGTAATATTTATAGCTTTTTATCTGGATATTTGAAATTGTATATTTTGATAAAGTTTCTGTTGAAACTTGTTTTACATTGCTGTGTTTAAATTGTTACAGAGATAACGACTGAACAGCTGGGCGAATAAATGATGTCAAACCGATATCTGATGTTTCAACGTGTCATTTTCTATCTCTAATTTGTACATGTTTAGAAGCCCTCAGAGCAGCTTTAGCACATATTCTCCAAACCTACATAACAGACAACACAGTCTCACGGCATTTCGTGTTATAGTCACGAAATTAATCTATTGATTCGTGCCTGCACCAAATAATAACAAATTAGAAGGAAAAAAAGATGACAACAAATACAGATTTCAGTATTCTGAGGCTCTGAGCCCCATTTCTTTTCCTCACGGACGGCAAAAAAAACTGACATTATACAATTTTAAATTAAAGGGTTAGGCTTAGGGTAAGATATTGAGTAAGAAAATGTTTTTATGAACCACAAAGCTTCTGGTCTTCGAAAACCAGACCGGACAAAAAGACGTGGTGCAAGTACGAAACATACCACCAATAGAAATACATTGCTTTTAAAATCGTTCTGTGTAACACGAAAATCGTGTTGGTGAACACGAGTCAATAGATTAAATTAATTTCGTGACTATAACACGAAATGCCGTCAGACTGGGTTTTAACAGATGATCATTTTTCATTATATTCGTATTCTTGATACATTGTTTTAATACTAATCAGACAAACAAATGGGGGCTCGTCCGGGAAATCTATTTTCCTGAGCTAAAAACAACCAATAATTGAGAAGTCATTGTAGGTGTTGTACATTGGCTGAAAAATGG
>NW_011334477.1:0-3152 GCF_000735185.1 Notothenia coriiceps
AGCTTCCACTGAGAAAGTTGGCAATGCTAAAAATCATTGCTGAAGAAATCACTCTTTTTGGTCAACTTTTGGAAGGTAACCATATCAATTTTGACATATTTTAGTGTCAGAGCACTAACTGAACATATTTAGATAACTTGATGCACAAAAAAAGTTTTAACAAGGGTGTAATTATTTTTTCGAAAATATGCTCAACCAATCGGTCGAATTGGCCTTTTATGGTAAACTAGCAATATGACTTTATTTATGAGATGTTTTCCAATAAAATATGGTAAATAAATAGCTAGATTCATGGTAATATTACTAAATTTATGATTCTCAGAGTGAAAGAGTGATAATAATTTATACAGCACCTTTCATGCATGGCATTCAGCCCAAAGTTGCACACAGATGAGCAAGTTAGGCCAACACAGGATATAGACATGTGCTGTTAGGTCAGTGGTTTCTTGTTAGGCCAATTCAGCATATACAGCAAGATGAGCAAGTATTTTTTTTATCATGAAAAACACTTAACATTACTGTTTTCCATTTTTTTGTTTTTTACAATTATAATTTATTGTCTTTTATGAATATATCTGGTTGTATATATTGCTCATTTTCCATAAAAGAAACAAATGTATTTGAGTTTGTGTTTTATTTGAGTTTGATGCATACAAATACTGTACTGTATGATGATTCTTGAAAATGTACTTTTACCATAGAAGGCCAGCTCGACCAGTTGGTAGAGGCTCATAAAAACAAACTGTGTGGTCATGTGCTTATTTGTGGCTCATTTGATAAAAAAAGGCAAACCATTTTTTTTTCCATAGCTCCTTTCTTGGTCCGGCAGTTAAAGGGATAAGACTAAAAACTAGCGATTGAGACCATAAATTCATTAGGACAATGTTTACTGAGGGCATAAATCAAGTGAGAACTATGGTCATTTTCTCATAGACTTCTATTAAATTGGATGAATATAAAGAATGTTACGAATGTTAGATTTGTGTGCGTGCCATCTTTATACATACGTACATATACAGAGAGCACGCACAACAGACCAACCTTTCTCCCAAAAGCAAGAAATGCTTAAAAAAAATCCACTAATTATCTTTCCTGGTACTTGCAATTGACCAACTGTAAGGTTGGTAGCAAAGTCAGCATATTGCCAACAATGCCAACAATACAATTCACACTCTTTCAATTTTCTATTTAATTGCCTTTTACTAACAATAATCCCTCACAAAGCAAGAGTTGTGAAGACGTCTCGATATCTCATCCCCGAGCTAAATTAGAGCTTTATTAAAGAGTCTCTATAGCTATCAAGAACCAAGGACAAGTGCCTTGAGCATGTGGCGACTTGAATGAATGAACTGGCCTTGCGAACTGCCAAAATGATTTAATTATGTCATTCGAGCCTACAATTAGTTTTTTCTTTCTTTGGCTACTTCCGTGCTCAAAATCAGAAAAATGAAATGTTCAAAAAACAACATTTGAGGAAGAGACTGTGTCTGTGTTTTATGAAGACTTCCAACCTTTACCAGGCCATTTGAACATTGTGTTCTGATTAGATTGTGTGTTCAGAGTTTCAGTGTTCAGTGATACAAACAAATCAACAAGTCCTCCAACTCATACGACCATATAGGCCGATTGTTCATGCCATTATTACGACCCAGAGACACGTAGTGGTGCACTAGAGGTGCTCTAGTGGTCGTGTAAGAAACAACATGCTCCCGGCCCGTTAATTCACAAATAACCCTCTCTGTAAAATCCTAAATTGTAGGATAGTTTGGCCATTAAAACGCTTTTTGATTAGATTTCTGGCGAGAAGTGTATATTGTACTTTTAGAATCCACGTCCAGTCGATATGTAGGATCTATAGTTTGATAGATATTACGAAGATGATTTGAGGTCAGCCTCCATGTAAAGTTACGGGTTGAAAACAGTATTTCTGGTCTCTACGTTTTCATAATAAAAGCAATGATCAAATGATTTAACAGTGATATCTGCAGTACTCATCAACTAAAACACATCAGCTTATCCTTGTTAGTTATACGACATTTATTGGTTTAAATTGTGTACAATGCTTTTGTGTTTTTCCCATAGGTTTTTCTCTTTCGATTCTGAGAGACACCTTTATTCTTTCAGAGGTTTTGATAGGCTAAAACATCGCCGCAATGCATGTCGGGATATGGTGTTTGTCCGATATGGAATCGGAAAAACATTTAAAAAAAATAAAATGATACTTTATTCCGAGTGTTCTTGCTTTTCTCTTTGGAAGTCATCACATAACGGCATTGTAATACACGGTTCGGCTGCATTAAATATCACACATCTGCCGTAGATATTTATTTATAGAGCCCTGATCAGAAGACTTCTAGACAAACAGGAGAACTGCCGCCAAAACTGAAAACGGGACGTGGATCATAAATATATCAGCAATTAAACAACATCTTCCATTTATTTTCACACAATACGACTCCTTTCAGTATCAACACTAATTCGGCTGAATTAGTGTTGATACCGGACCCCGGGGTTGGACCCGACCAATTCCAGTTGTGGAAAGTCTGCCGTGGTTCCATTCCATTTCAAAGAGCTGTTGACGCTCAGCGTAACCTTGTCGCACTGCCACTCCAACATCCAATCACAGGGCTTGATGACTAATCACGGGGTTTGTAAAGCAAGGCGGATGTTGTAGTCCCAAACGATAGCTGGGGATCCTGGGTAGTGTAGTGCCTTCGGAAACTGTAGTGTCTAAAACTATTTGTTTCTCTGAATCGAAGGTTAAAAACACAAAAGCATTGTACACAATTTAATCCAATCAATATTGTGTAATTAACAATTAAGTTTATTAAAGGATAAACTGATGTTTTTTAGTGGATGAGTGATGCAGATATCACTGTGTACTCATTTGACAGTGAGGGGAATACATCTGGTTTTATTATGAAAACTTCGAGACCGGAAAAACTGTTTTCACCCACGCTAACTTTACATGGAAGCTGCATACACGTTATCTTGGCGAGACCTCAAATCATCTTCGTAATATCTATCAAACTATAGATCCTACACATCGACTGGACGTGGATTCTAAGAGTACAATATACACTTCTCGCCAGAAATCGAATCAAAAAGCATTTTAATGGCCAAACTATTCCACAATTTAGGATTTTCAAGAG
>NW_011334478.1:0-2437 GCF_000735185.1 Notothenia coriiceps
TTACTCCGTTCTCCGCTTGTAATTATGCCGTTACAAACTTCAAAGTTGTATTTATCATCTGAATTTGCCGAAACAAGTTTAATATTCTGAAAGCCAAGACTTTGTTTTTTTTAAATCAGATGAAGACAAACTGTAACGGACCTTGCTGTGTTATCTATGATTACTATACGTCTTACATTAATAATTTCAGTGGAGGGAGGGGGGCGGCGCTGTGGAACAGCAGAGTGACGAGGGAGAGCTGTTGTCTTCCCTTTACAAGCTTCAAAAATGTATTTATCGTGTGATTTTGGAAATGAAAGTTTCATATTCTGAAAGCCAAGACTTTGTTTATTTAACTTTTTTTTTTAAAGTTTAAACACCCGAAATAAAAAAATTGAATTTTTTTTAATTTTTTTTTTTAATTGGCTCATGATAGGCCCCCGATCTCCGTAGGCCCCTGGGCTTCAGCCCAGGTCAGCCCGTGCATTAAGGCGGCCCTGGGTACAGTATGTGTGTAGATGCAGCGGACAGACAGGTCTCAGTTGGTTTGGTGTCCTCTGCTTACTTTTAATACTTGTAAATAAAACTTTTGGCCCGTAATTTATTTTCCTTATTGTAGCGACCAGAGAGGGGAGTGGGGGGGGATATATCCAGTCTCTGATAGTGTTACGTCATTATGCCTTATAGATATAGTTATTATGCCTATGTTATTATTAAACTCCTTGCCTCTTTATATAACCTCTTTATATGTCTATGACCCCGAACACATCTGGTACCGACACCGGAGCTGAAAACGCGTTGGTGTGAAAGGTTCCAGTAGAGGGCGGAGCCTGTGTGATATAACGGAGCCTTTAATAACATTAACATTCCCACTTTCGCTTTTTCTCCAAGTGCAAACATACCAAAAAAGTGTATTTTATAGTAATCAGCATTACACAACAGCTGTCTTTACGTTCCCATGGACGTTTATTTTGAAGTCCTTGTCCTTGAATCCTCTTAGCAGATTAGCCTGTTGAAAAGCCTCAGCCCGGAGGCGCACTGTCTTGAACTGTAAACACGGCTATATTCAACATCAACGCTGTGAGATGTTTTCATAATGCTAGGTGAAAACCAGAGAGATACAGATGAGGATTCTGAAGATGATGAAAGTGAGAGAGGATCAAGGAAAAGACCGAATGTTTCGTCTTTCACCACTTTACTCAATAGTTTAATTTCAGGTGGGTTTCTGGCATTTTAGTCAAGTCAGTTTGAATAAAAAAGTAATTTGTACTGTTAATTATGACCCAATTTAAGCATTAGTGAGCAAGAATGCACAATACAGACCTACTGCTGCCTGAAAAAGGGCACAACTGCTATGCAGCCATTATTAATTACACCTGTGCTGCTTTGGAATGTCATAATATTTATTTAAGTGACATAACATTGCTAAAGTAACTCAAATTACTTTGTAGTTGGGTATGGATGTCTTTGTAAATGCTGACTTTATACTTCCTGTATCTGTTAAATACGAATAGTAGTATTATAGAAGGATGAGAGAGAAAAAACAGGACAACCGATTTCAGGCGCAACTGGATGACGCCATTTGTTGCCGTCGTCGTCAACTCGTGCGACATTTTCTTGTAGTTTACATGGCGGCAGAACCAAGAAACAGAAGTTAGCTTGCATTTAATCATTATTTTTCGAGCTACTTGTTATTGTGGCTTGTTAATTATTGCTATAAACACGGAACATTTTAGCTTTAATTGCAATTTAATGCAAGAATGTATGCTTTGCTGTCATTAGTTCCTAAAGGTATTAACCATCAATGTCTCATTAGCCTAGCTTAGCCTTTAGATAAGCAGCACTGCTCAACATAGTTTCAACAGAGATGTGTCACAAACAGGGAGGAACGTGTACCAATACTATCTTGAAGCCAGTGTAATTAGGTTACAAAACGCTCGTTAATGTGCTGAATAAACTCCCATTATTTAGGTTTTCTTCCAAACTGGGGCTGCCTCCGAATCGGTAACAACATGTTGAACATCCCGACCCAGGCGTTCCCTGCGCCGGGTTCCCAGCAGCGGGTCGCTCCGTCCGGCCAGTCCGGAAGGAACAAGGTGAGGAACACTGAAGCACTTCTCTCTATAGAAAATGTACTACGCCTCCCCTAAACCTGACAGTTTAATATTGTTAGAGAGACATAGGTACATAATATTAGTAAAATGAATGTCTAATGGAACCCTTAAATGGTTTCTGTATCATGGGGGATACAGTCATTTGAGAGTCCTAATGTGTAGTGTTATATTGTTTAAAATGGTTGTAATTACAGTGTAACATAGGTGTAAAATTATGTAAAATGGCTGTAACGTTAAGCTACACTGCTCTGTATGAATGGGTGTGACTGTGAATGGGTGAACGACATGTAGTATGTAAAGCGCTTTGAGGGGTCTTAAAGACTGGATAAAGCGCTAGTACAGTC
>NW_011334479.1:0-3140 GCF_000735185.1 Notothenia coriiceps
GTACCATGCTGCGAATGGATCTGGCCCTTCCTACATCCAGGACATGGTTAAACCGTACACCCCAGCACGTGCACTCCGCTCTGCATCAGCCAAACAGCTCGCTGCACCCGCACTGCGAGGGGGACCCAAGTTCCCGTCAGCAAAAACACGTGGGTTTGCTATCCTGGCTCCAAAATGGTGGAATGAGCTCCCCATTGAAATCAGGACAGCAGATAGCTTACACATCTTCCGACGCAAACTGAAAACTCATCTCTTTAGACTCCACTTCGAGCGATAAAATTACTAACAAAGCACTTATATACTAATAAAGGGCTGGCTTTTTAAATGCCAGTTGAGTAGCACTTGAAATGTTTGGCTCTATGAAACCTGATGTACTTATATGATTCTGTTTTCTTAAAGGTTGTATCTTCCTGGTCGAATGCACTTATTGTAAGTCGCTTTGGATAAAAGCGTCAGCTAAATGCAATGTAATGTAATGTAATGTAACTATTCTCTGTCTGAGGCCTAGATTCTGTCTTTTCTCTGCTTTACCTTGAAGTGCAGGGAACCCAGTTTCACTCTGCAATTGCTGATTCACAGATTGTGTTGAGAAAAAACTACTGGTGGAAATCAAATCCTGTTTCAGTGCACAGAATAGACCTTTGTAAAGTATTCATTACATGTGTGGGCACTTAATTGGTAATGCTGCCACCACAAATATAAATCATTAGTGTTTCAAATGTAAAAAAAAAGTGCTAAAACAAATGGTTGATTAATCAATTACATTTAAATAAATGGTGGGGCCTGTGGACATTTGCTGCGTATCCCCTCTCTATCTCCCTTTCTAATGAAGGCAAAAATCACCAAAATATTCAAAATGGAATAAATTGTAAACCATTATAATAATTCACTAAATATTTAGGTCATATATCAAGAAAAATGCCCGGGAAATGTGAAGCTCCAGTCTCTAAATAAGAGTACTGCAGCTTAGTTTTATATCTTGGGGTTCATTAATCGGATTAAACAATACATTTGAAAATAAATACTTTGGAATCTAGGAAAATATTCACTATTTCTGACTTAATGATTTATACAAGAATTGTAGTCATAATATTAAAGATTCATAAGTAAAAAAGGGGAGAGAAACTCCCACAGGAGGAAACTTTGGGATTTTAGCCTTTGCAGACCATTTACATGCACACAAACCTATACAGTATAACACACTACAGGAAAGGGAAAACCCAAAAAGCATAATAGGGCCCATTGATCATGCGTATCTAACTACATAGAAATTATTCAGCATTATTTCTACATTAAATATTTTTCCTCAAAACTGCAACAGCCAGCAAAAATTCTATATTTCTATCAAAAAAGTCAATCAGAACCCAGAAATCGTCACAAACAATAACAGAAGGAAACGTCAAGTCAACTTAACCAGATTTACGACAGCGACCATAGACCAGTGTTTTTTTTAAGATTAAGATCATAAATGCAACAATGCTCCTCCCTGAAAACAACTGTGAGATCCCGAAACCTCACTGTTCAACAAGACATTTCACTTTGAACAGCATACCACCACAGCAGTGTGTTGTTCAAGCAGGAGAACATGCTACAATTGTCAGCTTGTTCTTTATTGTCAGTGCTATTACAGCCTCTCTGAATGTTGCCACACACACATCAGTTCCTCTACACATGATTGCCGTGATGACGTTGTCACTGTTGTTTCAAGATGTGGCAGGCAGATAATCAGATAATTGGAAATGTAGATGTGATACCATACACACCATCACAGTATCAGTGAAAATGTCATCACTTCCCCTCACACAGGCTGATTTTACTGTAAGACCGCACTCTGTTCTTAAATACAAGCAAATTGTGTTTTAGTTTGAAATCCCAATTATGCCCCTAACATGCTTAAAATATGTTCTTCTCAAACATTATGTTTGGATGTGTTGCGTGATTGCAGTTAAACTTCCCCCTGCTGCAATGCTAATCTTAGTTTAGCATGCTAGCAATAAAGTGGTGCAGGAATGAGTCCTCAAACCCGGAAATGAGTTAGCATTACAGCACTTTTGGTTTGTTTGTCTGAAATTTTTTTTTTTTCTTTTATTTGGTTTTCATTAAACGCCTGAAATAAGATCTCTGGTTATCATAAACTCAAGAGAGAGAACTTTTATTCTACGACATGAGGTAATACCCCACTCATGAATGTTCGAAGATTCTAAGCATCATAAAAACGGCAGCTGGTAACAAGTGAATAAATTAGACCACTAAACGTCATCACACCAAACATTAGCCGCCTTTAGCTTAGCTTTAGCGGTCTTTTAGCGATTGCAGTTACGCTTCAACATTAATAAAGTGGTGTTAATAAGTGGAGCTTATCCTGCTGAACAAAGCATGTACGAATCATACATGTGTCTTTGCTACAGAGCTCATTATCTGCAATATTCCAAAAGCCAATGGTAAAGTTCCATTTACTTTTTTAAAGTAGCCTATGTGATGCTAACTTCGAGGTTGGCCTACAAAACATTATTGTGAAACATTGTGTAACATACAGTACAACAGATGCTGATGATGATGTCATTAGCTTCGCAGGTATGTGGTCATACACCGAAGTATTAGACACATGAAAAGATGAAAAGTCAGAGGATCATCAAAGTTATAACAATTGATTCTCTGGGCATCAATAATATCAATACTAAAACGGCAATTATAAAAACTGTACTCTTGACAACATGTCATGGCTATTCGTCCAATGATTGTTGAGAAATATAAGTCAGCATGGCTTAAAATAAGTATACTAACAGCAATGGATACACTTTTTGCTTTTCTGCTGCCGTCTGGCAGGCGATACCGCAGCATCCGGACTAACACCACCAGACTCAGGGACAGTTTCATCCCACAGGCAATAAAACTATTAAACACCTGAATAGTTGAAACAACATCCCTAATATTCATCTGGCTGCTACTTAAAAAATATGTATCTATTTACCTATATATCCTATTTCAATAACTTGCATATAGACTCTTGCACTATTTCAAAACTATTTTTCTTTTTGTATTACTATTTACTTGCACTATATTTTTCTGTTTATCTGTGTTTTGTGTTGCACTGTTGGAGAAGCCTGTGACACAAGATTGTCATCTGATGTTCGTATGAC
>NW_011334480.1:0-4932 GCF_000735185.1 Notothenia coriiceps
CACACACACACACACACACACACACACACACACACACACACACACACACACACACACACCATGACAAAGCTAAATGACCTCTTGTATCCTGGATGTCAGTTTTCAAAGATGTCTTAATTGCGCGAAGCACTGAAGAGAATGACTGGTATCAGAAAGATGACATTTCAAAATGGGCCCTGCTTAGATACTTTATATTTCGAGCACACTTAAAAAGAATAGAGGAAGTTGTACAGTAGAAAGGAAGCTTTGAATGTCTATCCTCAGCTGTGACATCTCGCTATCTCACGATATGAGCTGAGAATAATTCATTTGCCTTTCTCTCAGGACACCGACCCTTCCAGCAGAGGAGGCCCAGATCTGAAGAGGATACCAGCAGGGAGACAGTTTAATGAATTAATATCCATTGGCCCAATTAGCCTGTGCACTGCAGTAATTATCACGCGCCACACACATTCACGAGCTGGAAATCGGGACATCCCAATGCGCAACTCTGATAAACCCAAAGGATTGTGGGACTTATTTTTAAACTGGAGGAGGTCAAATGTTTCCGATTTGTTCTCTCTGCACATTAATTAGCTGGAACTTGCTTGCGTGAAGAATGTGATCTGACAGATGAGGGGTCTGATATCACTCCTCAGGGGGATGTGGGGGAGGGGATGACACGTTGTTAGAAAGCAAAACGCACACATAGAACATGTGATTATCTTAATCAGCTAATGATCATCCTGAGATTGCCAATTATGCATTTTCTGTTTTAAAATGGTGCTTTGTTGTTTATTAGTGGATAAAGGATGAGGCATTGTGGTGAAGTTAATGGGTCAGAGCTATGTGCAATATATATATGCATTATATATTTATGCCGTTAATAACAGTGCAATAGAAAGGAAAAGTCCCGCCCATCTACTTCCAACCCATGGGACCTTATTTCGGAAAAATCATGTATTGAAGTCAATGGGGAGAGAAAGATTATCTTTCGATCCCGTTTGAATTTTGCGACGAATTAAAAAATTAATTCCATGTCAAAAAAGTCACAGTTTGTCGTAAAACTGTTGAAATATAAGACTATGAAAAATACGCAACTAGAAAGACTACAAATCTCAGAGTCCCGGTCCCGCATGCTGGCTCTTAGGAACCGACTAACTCCCCTTGTGTGTGTGTACAGCTCTCAACATGCCCAGACTTGGAGTGATTTTCACCTCTTTTAATACTTTTCGCCTCATTCTGAAAGAAAGAAGTGAAATGTGCCAACCAGGACGGCCGTCTTGGTGTGTGGTGCGTGACGGGAGATGTAATTCATTGAGCGGTTTCACACCAAAAAAAAGTGTTACTTCACAGTTTTACGACACATTTTAATTTTTTTGACTTTCAAAATTCTCTTTTAAATTGACAAACATCATATGTGTAATTCGTGGCACAATTCAAAAGGGAACGAAA
Organism: Notothenia coriiceps; assembly: GCF_000735185.1. Classification (NCBI taxonomy): domain Eukaryota; kingdom Metazoa; phylum Chordata; class Actinopteri; order Perciformes; family Nototheniidae; genus Notothenia; species Notothenia coriiceps. The sequence continues at coordinate 1,435 of NW_011334480.1, forward strand.
GATAATCTTTCTCTCCCCATTGACTTCAATACATACGTTTTCCGAAATAAGGTCCCATGGAGCTCCCCCGGAAAGGGAGGGACTTCGCCTCTCTACAGTATATATACCTGGCTGCTAAATCCTCAGAACTGTCACATTATTTGTTTTTTTTATTATTGCGTAACTTATTTTATTATAATTCTTTTTAATCTTTAATATTTGTTTTTGATGCATGCTACTAACATTTAGCTGTCTTTGGCTCTTTTCTGTTGTAACAATGTAAATGTCCCCTCTGTGGGACTAATAAAGGTATTCTCATTCTGATATCTATCTTGTTTAGGAGTTAAGGCAATTATTAATTAAGCCGGGTAGAGCAGCACTGGAAATAAAGCCAACTATTCTGAACTGCATCAACATCTTTAAATGAAAAAATGGTCAAAGGGCGATATGTGTTGCGACAGGTGTTGCTCATGAAGAGTGAATTAAGTGGACACGAAGGCGACAGGCATTTGGAGAAACAACTTTAATTGCGTGGTTGGTGCAGGTGAGGCAAAAGTGAACAAACTCATCTAACGAGGGGATGATGAAGGTGGGGAAATGGGCGTTGAAGCATCGGTGAGAGGAAAGAGATGATTAAAGGGGAGAACTGATTGGCTGGGAGGAACTGTGGGAGCAGGGAAGGACTAACGAGGCTGATGCATTGCAGGTGTGTAGGTGGATAAAAAGAGAGGAAAAGGCAAAACAAGAACTGAGGAGGAAAACACAGCACACAGAAAAAACGAAGTTTACAGCTCACACCAATCTTAGCAAAAGGTTTGAGAGGTGCTGTACACAGAGCCAGACTGACATAAGTGATTAGCTTACTAGCATCTTTTAGCTAATTATGTTGGTTTCCCTGCATGCTCTCCACATCACTCCATATCCAGTTTAAAGGGACCCTATTATGCTAATGTCCAGGTTTCTAAGCTTTTGCAGACCATTTACATGCACTAAAACCTATATAACACACTACAGGAAAGGGAAGCCCCCAAAAGAACAATAGGGCCCCTTTAAGCAGTATAAATTAACATTAAAGAAAGTCCAAGATGGGAAAATGTGTTTTGCAGCAGCACTTATATTTCTACAAAGTGTTCTGACATTACCTGTTTGCAATGACCAGAGATGGGTGTAACTGTAATAATATTAATTTGGTTGGTAACGGAGTAATGTAACGGCTTTTATAATTCAGTAATCACACTACAGTTACTACCATTGCCCGAAACGCGTTACTTCGTTACTTTTATAAAATCAGTAGTCACACAACAGTTAGCCTACTAACATAAATAATTACTAGATTCTCCCTTTGACAGACAAGAGAGATTTCCGCCGCAGGTTTATATGTACGTAACATTTGTGCAACTTGAGCGTCCACACATGCAGTGCATACAAATATGGCTGAGTCAACAGCGATAACTTTCGAGGGGCGGTGGTATACCCATTATTTGGAGTTCGTCCGAAGAAAGGACAGGAATGTGACGGTGAGGTGCAAACTGTGTCCAGGCCAGAAGCTTTTATCCACTGCTGCAAACACAACGTCTAACCTCAACACGCACCTGCAAAGACAACATGCTAACGTGAAGCTAATAGCTAAGGAGGACCTCCGAATCCAGAGTGAGGATGTTGAGTAAAGTAATGAGTAAACAGCAAACAGTAGTCTACGTGATCTGCCTGTAGGGAGGGGCGGCCCTGCGAGTAAAGTTAGAGAGTAACGAAGTACAGTAATATATTACTTTTTTGGAGTAACGACCCCATCTCTGGCAATGACTAACAAGCTTTTCACATGCCGCCAAACCAAGAGCCTTACGGCCCGTCCACACACAGGCATGAAAAAAATCTTGAAAAATCTTGATGCTGGGCGTGTCTGAAGCTTGGCGATTTTTTGCGAGCAACGCGACCAACAACCAATCACATGAATCTCCCGCCCCCGACATACGAAGCAATAGCAATGTTAAAACGAAGTAAACTGGATATAAAATCCCCAAACAGGCGAAAACCTACCAGTTTCACCCACTGTCTCTGCCACCTCCCTCCATGCCTGGTTCCTCCGGTTTGTATACCGGTAAATAGTTCTGGTCGTAAAGAACCGGGTGATTTGCTACCGTATTTTCTCGTTTGGAGTAAATGAACTGCGGTCTGGCTCTCCCAGCTTGCACGCGGTTTGATTGGCTAGCGCTTGCACTGGCGGGATTTGCATAAACGGGATTTGATTGGCTGATGCCAGATTCGCAAGCATTGGGAGCATCAAAAGTTGAACATTGCTCAACTTTTGATGCTCACGATGCTTGCAAAGCCATGCTCCGCTCCCCACAATGCAGTTCGGCAAAGATTAAAAATCTTCTACGTCACCCCATTCAAGTGAATGGGCGAAACTTTGAAAGATTTTTTTCATACCTGTGTGTGGACGGGCCGTTAATTGTGTTCATCATGTACTCTGTAACATACGACTAAGCCGGGTACTGAGAAATGAATGATTTAGAGAGCAGAGAGAGCAGCAAATAGAGGGAAATGATGCCCGCACTGCACACAGGAGGTGGGATGGACTGATGGAGGGGAACTGTCCGTGAGTCAAAGCAAACATGAGCTGACAGTCGGGAGGAAACCACGAGACTGGCTGCCCGGCCTTTGGCATCTCGCACACTTTAATTAAAATAGATCGGAGATGGAGAGAAAGACAGGGGGAAAAGAGGAGGGGATTGTTACCGTGGAAACCAAGTTTGGGTGGATTGAGATCTAGAGTCATGTTAAAGGGGAGAGGGCTGTACAGATTTGCTTTGGATATTGTACATTTTAGGGCGTAATGATGAAGATGAAATTGTAGTAAATACATTTTCCTCCTATGTGTGAAAAAGCTCAATCACAGAGAATATTATAAGCAGAAATAACTGTGTATTGATGACATTATGAGGACATATCGCCCTTTACATATATTTCATTGTCTTGCAATCAGCTGTATGGTCTTTTTCTCCCATGTATATTATTATATTTACATTTATTTAATTTTAATGGTTTGATACATTTTTTGTTTGTTTGTTGTTGTAAATTATACCAGATTTTCTAATTTTTTATATATATTGTCTGTAAAAATGCTTACGTTTCTTAACCCTCCTGTTGTCTTCGGGTCAAATCTGACCGATTTACTACTTTCATCAATCATACGTTTTTTGTTTTACATTCGATTGCATTAAGGCTTTATGATATCCTTCACAGTAGACATTTGAACATAAACAATTGCTGATCACCACTTTCATTGAATTTTGGATGATTTAGTAAACTCTGAATTGAAACACCCATGGTGTTCCCGGTCAAAAATGGCCGCCATAAAAAAAGGAATTAGTAACCATCCGGACCAGATAAAACACACACACACACACACACACACACACACACACACACACACACACACACACACACACACACACACACACACACACACACACACACACACACACACACACACTCTACGTATAACTACTACTACTA
>NW_011334481.1:0-2622 GCF_000735185.1 Notothenia coriiceps
ATCGGACAATGTCTTTGAGTTACAGCAGTAACACAAACATTGTGTTTGATGGCGGGTGATCTGTCGCCAAGGCAACGGCATTTGATGACACCCCATAATATGCTTAGTGGTGTATGATTTGTGGTAGACAAGACATCATTCCAGTTGTTCATATTGCGACTTCAATGGTGAGTTGTATATCAATTATTTATTTGAGATTTTTTATATTTGAGAAATGTCACATAGTTATTATTGTAAAATATTAAACAATTAAAGGATGTATAGTGCACCTTTTGTGCCATTTTTGCACATCATGCTCCATTATGATATATAAAGCAGAAAGTAGTTTTCCTTGTAATCCGCAGAGAGATAATACAAAGAGAAGAAAATGATGGATAACATAAAATAGCAATAACAGAGGTACTTCCATCTCTCGACACAGTGAAGCTGAGTTATTTACAAATGAAGATAATATTTCCTGTGGTATTCAATGGTTCATCAAGGTAGTAACAGTCTTCCTCTGAAAGTGCTCCTGTATGTTACATCACTTGTTGGAGAGAGTGAGAGTCATTGACCATGATTCTCGCTGTACATCACAGCGTCCTTCACTCTGACACCACCACAAATGTTCAAGTTCAAAGCAAATGCAGTGATGTCATGTTCATGTTTTCCAATAAAATGGAAAGACAAAACCATAAGCTAAACTTAGGAATTATTGATGGTGCAAAGCAAAACAGATTTACATTCAATAATCATAACACTGTGTTACATTTTGCAATTTGTTGGTCCGGCTTAACAGGTCGTTCATTCGTTGTACAATTGTCAAACATTGTTACAGGGCTCTCACTGGGGTTAACTTCACCTGTGTTTCGTTTAAATGTTCCCTTATGTATGCATGGTTAAAAAGAGGATTCATAATAATTAGTTTAGTTTCCTGGTTACCAGGCTCCTTTAATTTCACAGCATGATAAATTATTAACACCTCTTTAAACATCTTTGACAGTTTGTAGGTTTGAGCTTCCTGTTGTACTGTGCAATTAATGTGACACTTAGGCCTAAACACTACCTCATCTTTCACATTCCGGGAAATACTGCACACACAAGAATATTTTTTGGTTAAAAGGGAAAATGGTTCTTTTAAAAAAAAGATTTAGTTGGACAAAAATCTGCTATAGAAACACAAGAGGGTTGTGAACCTTAAACTTAAGTGTTGTCATTGATTAAAAACACCTTGTCTTGCACCTTAAGAGCAACCCAGATACTTCTATTGATTTTTTGTTATTGGTTGTAGACCACTTCAACATATTGACATACGATATGTTGTGCCCAAACTGAAAGCAATATACAAATCAAAGACATTTTCCTGATATTATTAAATGGTTGAGGGGAATGCCCCTTCACATTGTTTATAAACAATACCACCAGCCCAACCTGAAATTGCATTTGTCAAAAATCTCCATGACGCTTCTATTGGGACACTTGAACCCTTTGTATGTTTGTCACGGTAACTGTGTGGGCTGTTCCATTCGGGTTTCGGTGTCCAAAAAACTAAATGGAGAGAAAACAAAATCGAATAAATCAAAGTTATATCTAATTTCTATCATTTAGTATGTTGTGTGAGGATCCTTCACATAAAAGTTATCTGACATATTCTGGTTTACATACCTGTTCAACAAGTTTAATGATGGTTTCATTGCTGACCTCCCCAAAGGTAGATATTCTCAGTTGCAGGTGTGCAAGTGATACCAAGCCTGTATGTGATTAAAAAACATAAGTAGGAAATGTGAAGGCCAATTTTATAATTAAACCCTTTCATGAAAATAACATTATTGCTAATATACTCATATATTTAATATACTATTGATCCCCTTAATCATACAAATTAATTTGAACTCCCTAAAACTGTGGCTTACAGCCATTAGAATGTTCTAAAATAAAAAGTGGGAGAGCTACACTTGGGGTCAAAATGTAAAATATAATTTAAATATGGCCCATAAATGAAACTTTTGCTTGTATTTTATTGTACTTATTAAATATATATGTAAACATATATTACTAAGTAGTATTCACGTGTTAATAAGCCCACTTTCATATGAGTTCCATCAATTCAAGTTGAAATTTTTTTCTAACAAATGTAAATTGATTAAAAAAAAAGCCTAATAACTTATTTCCATAACCAGCTCGAAATATACCCTTCATATTTCCACTTATTATGAGCAATCTGAGGCTTCTGTTTTAAGGAATGAGCTGCCAACAAAATAAATTAAACCATCTGGAGAGTTGTGATGATGGCTGTTTTTTCTTAAAGCATATTCAAGTATAAAGCATAATTTGCCTACATTTGATTGATTTTGCTAACTTATAACTCATTTGTTGTAATTGACCATATACACAACTGACAGTATAGCAAATTGTTTAAGAACACCATTTAGTAAAGACAGACTTAATTACTGTTAAACATAACGTGTTGACAGTCTACTCCGGTACACTAACGTCCATTAAGCCATAACAAATATAACTTGAATTATTACTTTATCGAGATGCTGCATTTAAATACCACACAGGATTTTAATTTCCATGACGACTGATACTGTTACTAATTTTACTGTTACTTCTCACATCTCCTGGTACAGTGAGGTATTT
>NW_011334482.1:0-5272 GCF_000735185.1 Notothenia coriiceps
ACATTTATATTTACATTTAAATAAGTAATATCAAAAATAATAAATACCAATAAACAAGATCAACAAATACTTTGGAGCGCACCTCCACAAGCTACTAAACATATATAAAATAAATTAGATCAAATATGTTGCAGTGCACGGTCACAACCTAGCAAAGCAAAATAATCGTTTTTTTCGATTATGTTGTTTTCGTAATTGTGGCATGCCAAAATCGTAATTGCGATTAAAATATGATAAATTGCACAGCCCTAGTGTAAACATAGATCAATTATAAAATATTACATGTTTCAAATACATATCTCTTACACAATTCTTCCATCAGAGTATATGCCCAACTAAAGCAATATCTTATAATGAAATTACTCCCTAAAATCAGAGGTAATAATAGGGATTATTCCAATAATATAATTATAGACAATAACAATGTTTTCCTTTCATACCCTCAGGTGTGCATTAAATACAGGTTATGAACTTATATTTAATTTCGAAATGTGACATCACTTATCTTATCTACTCAACCCATATTCGCTATTCAGTTATGTTAACCCTACTGAGAATCAAGACCTCACGCTACAGGTCTTTCACCTATAAAACCGGGCACAGCCAATAATGACCATTACGGAACTGTCCAAAAACAGTAGAAAAGACCAAAGAAGTCTGAAGAAAACTGAATATATTTCAACTTGCACTTGACAGGTGGTGAGTAAGAAGATCAGAATGTCCCCAAGGAGGTGATTTATAGTTTTCTTAAGCATTAAGACTCGCAAAATTGGTATGTGCATTATCTCAGGGTAAGGCTTTAATGGAATCATAGATATGACTGAACACATTTGTAAGGAGGTAATTTGCTCATTATTTCTAGGGAGGGATGGATACTAGCCTGTGGTTCACCGTAAGCTGAAAGGAAAACAAATGATCTCACAGACAAACAACGCATTAAACCCAGAAGCACACAGCTCTAAAGAAGGAGATGAGGGTCCACAGCAGATCAGAGCGTTTGCGGACATTTATACATAAATAGAGTGGAAACAGTATCAGCCTCTGAAAGCAGAATCACCCCTAAACTGTATCTAAAAAACACATTTGTGCAGCGGAATAAGAATAAATGTTGAAATGGAGGCTATTAGAGGTTGGAAAGGCCAGTAAATGTCCTGAATGCACATGTAGCATGTAAATGTAGCCAGCTGTATTATCTATGCTTTTAATGTCTATTAAGCCAAAATCATGACTATAAACCATATTTGAAAATAGAAGTTGATTTGATTATCAATTAAATTAGTGTAGTTTCTCCAATTAGATAAAATACTGAAAAAGAGACAATTCTCTAGCGAAGAGATAGAATTATCTGACATTGGTGTGCTCATGCATAATCATATAATGCAATTAGTTCTTGTTTTATCTCTGAAGTTAATGGAAATACTTGAATATTTCAGAAGCAAAAAAGACAAATATGACATTCCACAAAATAAAGTGTCACTAATCAATCAGTGCCAAAACCAACATAAGCTTGGCCTTAAAATGGTATGCTGGGTTAATTCATCTATAGAAGTCTTTGTGCTGTATTATGCAGTGATAATGAGACATAAAGCCATATCATTAAGATTTTTATTTTAAAACGTCTCTTGGGGTCAGAGGGTCATCGCTGGTTATAGTGTCCTGGCCGAGTGCAAGGGCAACTAAGCAAAAGAAAATAAGGAGCACAGAGAGCTTATTAAAAATCAGGTGGTTGCTAATAGAGGGGAGGTATAGGTAGTAGAAAGAAGCTGATTTCACGGAAAAGCAACCATTTAAGTATGAAATAGTCAAAGGCTTGTCGGTTTGCTTTGGTGAAATATTTGCATTAGGGATGTCATGAGAACGGAGTCTTCAGTACCAAGTCGGTGCCAAAATTCTGAACACGTGACTTGTTTTTATAAGCAAGTACTGTGAGTCTCGCAAAAATAACGTCGTAACGTCTTCTCGTTGTAGGGGGGCAAGGGGATGCACCCTTCCTCTTTTAATGCAACATGACGTGAACAACAAATCTGTGTTGTTAACAACAGGAGAGTTACTGGGTGGTTGCAATCTTATAATAATAAATAGCAAGCTAACTGCTAATGTCAACAGAGTGAGGTTACATAGAATCATATTGTAATTGTCATATTGGAAGGTCAACTATTACATTAACATGATGTGTTCAAATGTTGTCATGTAAAATGTTTGATTGTTAAGTTAAGTTGATATGCTTGTAAATGTAATAAATTATTATGAAGTACACAGCATTTATTATTTGGTTTTCAATTTGTTTTTACAATAGAATTGTATCAAGTATTTGTATTGGCCATAACATTTCTGCTGTCGTGACATAGTTTGCATGTTGTTTTTGATCCCAGAAAGGCGAAGAAGCAGAGGAATAATAATTCCATCGCAGGATTTAGTAACATATAATTGTATGAATGTTCAGGCTTCTAACTTTAGGTATTTACTCTTGCATTGAGGAAAAAGCAGACGCCAACTTAGCAATGAAGCCAATTCCCACACGCGTACAGATAGGAAGCAACCCGTGACGTGTGCCTCAAGCCAGAACTGAACCACATACTTAAGGCTTGCCAGCACCATCCTCCAACCAATTACGATGTATTATGAGAGGTACTTGGCTATCAGAGAAGCCAGCAGATCTGCCCTGTCTCGATGAGTTGCAACATTTCCAGGCACACACAGGTCATTGATTAGAGGGGCTCAACTCACAGCCTCAGTCTATCAGCGCTCAGGGACCGGTAATCAATTCTCTAATGCCGTTTGAGCCTATTCACCGCAGCAATGATCCACTCCTCATTTTGCAGATACAGACACACATGCCCACGTGGAAGGACTGGCCATCGTAAAAGCAGGGGACAACTCCCAAATATTAACTTACCAAGTGAAGCAGTGATGGGGCATTGTCATCTAATGACATTATCAAAATGAGTGCAGCTCTCCTGAGGCGGACTCTGGTTCCTGATTACCTGGCAGCGCAGGACCCTGTTTGTGGCCAAATCTGATCAGCATAGCACCAGACACAGGCATGGCCGGTCAGCGATTCAGCCCCGCGGCCCCTTATCTCTACCGACAGGCTGTTGTTCCTTTATGGGCAATGATGTACTCCCAAGAATTAATCTGATTGGGCTCTGGTGGAAGATTATGTTCGAGTGAAACTACTGAAAGGAAAGCACGGGCCCTAACTTCCTTTCTGCGCTACCCTCGATCAGATGGAATTACGCTGAGAGACCTTGTACAGATAAGGGAGAGCGAGGACTGAATCTCTGCTTCAGGCAGGTCGTCTGCGGAAATGGACTGACCAGTAACAACTCCGATTATTGCCTCCAAGAAACTTTTTAAACAGGATAATTGACAGTCAAACAAATGTGTGCAATAAGAACCATGTGGCCTCAGTCCTAAATTACAACGTTATATAGTGTAATTGTGTTGTTGCTTCCAAACCATCTTCCTTCTAAATACTTTTCACTTTCATTTTTTATAGGCTTGCTAACAATATTAACATAATTTTACATTGGTGGCATCCTAAATGCAGGGCTTTTAGTTAGAACGGAGAATTTTTACAATTGCTACTAAATTAAGAATCTGAATACTTCCTCCGATGATCCCTATCATTTTATATTATCTTTCAAAGGCAAGGTTTTCTGTTGGCATTACATTCAATTAGATTGTATTTCAACATGTTAATTAAACAAAATTAAATACAATTATAAAACGGACAAGTCAAATCAAGCAATCTGATTGGTTCTTAGCCGTGATATACTGAGCGTATACCACGGGTAGAATTGTAAGTTACTTTTCACAACAAGTCAGTATCCCTCCGCGCCTGAGAAAAACAGTATACAGTTGGGCTCAAAAGAAAACTGCATGCAGTTTGCTTTTCAAACTGGAACAAGAAAGCAGCGGGGAAGTAACGGGGCAGAAACCCTCCTTTTTACGCAGCGGTCCAGACATAGACATCAAACGGCAAAACATATTCAGTGTGCAGTTCCTTTGGCATTAGGGCAGGGATATCTAGATACTTTCCAAGGTTTGACATCAAAAATGGTGCTACTTTTAAAGCAAGCAAAAATGTTTTCAAATCTGTAATCAAAGAGGTCCGCAAAAACGCTATCGACCAATCAGATTGCTTGATTTGACTTGTCAGTTTTATAGATATATTTCAATTTCTTCCGTTACGAAACAAACTTACAAAGCATAAGGTGGAAACATTTCAGATTAACTTCGACCTCCGGGGGGTCTTACTATGGAGGAGTGGATTGAGGAGTGCCTATCTCCAGAAAAAGAACCTCAGGCCACAGGTGCGAAAGCTCTCTCCAGAGCTACTGGAAGCCGAATCTCGGGAACCCGAGAAAGTGGAGCAATATTTTCGCCACGCCAAGCAACAGCCTAGAACAGGGCTGTTCAACTACACATTCAGTTGGGCCAGATTTTATAACTACAAAATTCAGCTGGGCCAGACATTCAGCGGCCTGTAAAAAGCGGGTAGTGACACATTTTAAACCAACACATATTACTGCGATGAAAAACCTGCAATTTGTATTCATTGTTCATCTACTGTAACAAAGGTAGGTCAAAAAGTGCATAAAAACACAACAAATTAGCATTAATTTAACAGAATCTGAAAAAAAAGTGCACAGTTGTAGCATTACATTTTTTTGCTTTAGAAGTCAAATATTAGTCTTTTGAACCAGGCACATCACAAAGTGCATTTACTGAATACAATAATAGCAGTCTTAATAAATGTCCTCACATACAAAAAAAACAGCTAAAGAGCTCCAATGCAACACAAAGAGGTAGTACTGTAGCAATACTATTTTTTCACTTTTCAAGTAATAACAAAAAAATCATACGTTTTGGTCACATTTGACCCAGACACATTACAAAGTGCATTTAAATGAATACAGAAAGAACTGTCAAACCCTTCAGTGCACAAACCCATAACAAGGGATATGGGTAACTATATCAATGAATACTACACTACACGTCCACTATAGTAAACTAGGTGCTTACTATCACCTCATTTGTGATTTGTCATCAATGACTTTCTCGATGGGAGAAGGGACATTTTTTGTTTTGAACAAGAGCAGTGATTTTTGGCTCATAGGATGTCAATGCAATCCTAAGACATTGGTGAAGAGTGCTGTCAGTCAGGGAGCAGCGAGTGCTACTTTTGATTGAGTTCATGTGTGAAAAGCTTGATTCACATGTGTATGTTGATCCAAACATACTGAGCACACAGATCGCTACTTTCTGA
>NW_011334483.1:0-9567 GCF_000735185.1 Notothenia coriiceps
CCATGTTCACTGTAGTGTTAGAACCAGAAAGAACCATGTTCAAGAATTAGAAGTATAAGTTGATAAAATATGAGTTATTTATAATTGATAATAACAGTGCTGCAATAGATGTTGAGACACTGAGATCTGAATGTTTATTTAGATTAAATGCAACATGGCTAACATTCAAAATAGTTTTTTCATTGGACATTTCCAAATTAAAGTCCAAGCTAGTTCAAATATATATTGCATTTACACAGACTAAATTGACCGGTGGAACCGAACTAAATGAAAAAACTTTGGATTACTGGAAATGGTCAACAAACCTAGGGTTCCAAAATTCCAGGAATGTTCATGGTGAAAACTCATGAACATAAAAGAAAAATTTAATTGACTGGGTTATTTGCTTAGGCTGAATTGACCGTGTTCTATACAGATAGAAACAACCTCTTACAATCATAAGCATCTCTTTTAGAGAAATGAAAACACTAACATTATCATGTCTGACGTCTTTTCTTCCTCTTCAGATTGTTACCAGCGACTGGAGTTCCTCGGCGATGCAATTTTAGACTACCTCATTACAAAGCACCTTTATGAAGACCCCCGGCAGCACTCCCCGGGCGTGCTGACCGACCTGCGCTCAGCACTCGTCAACAACACCATCTTTGCCTCTCTGGCCGTCAAGTACGACTACCACAAGTACTTCAAGGCCATCTCGCCCGAGCTTTTCCACGTCATCGACGACTTCGTGCAGTTCCAGCTGGAGAAGAACGAGATGCAAGGCATGGACTCTGAGGTGAGTAGACCGAAACACAGCGAGCAGCAGTACTGAACAATAAAACCTATCAGTCAATCAAAGTATGTTCATATAGCACAATATCACTTTTGTTTCATTTACAGTGTGTTGAGTCACCAAACAGCCTAAGCCTCCCGCTGCATAACTAAACCTTGAACCAGCCCTAACTATAAGCTTTAGCAAAACATCAAGTGTTAAGCCTACTCTTTCATGTGTAATTGATGCTGTAGTGTTTTCCCATTTCAATAAGCGTCTGTATTCCAAAAGATCCTCCTGAATAACAAGGCTGTTTCATATTCCCATGATTTCAGCACTAAGAGAAAATGCAGTTGGATTGAATTTGTCTGGAAAGGGCTATCTTAGCACCAGATCTCCTCCCATTCTTCTGCTGAGGGACTTTATGCCTTAGGGACAGCAGGCACATGTTACACAAACATACAGGAAGTACAGCAGGAAGAATGTGCTGCACTCACTAGCCTGCTTGAAACTGTTCCATGTAGTGACCCACTGCAGATCATTCTCTACAGGTTCTTATTTTCTGCTTTTTCAAGAACAGCATGAAATATTGTGTTGACTTCCGTTCATATATTTCAAACACGTTTAGGGTTGTTTGATCATTTCCAAATCAAGATACGTTTGGGAGTTTTGGAATCTTTGCACAATTTCAACACTTTTTGATTGTTAACTTATTTTGTATTGAAAATACACATACATTTATTACATACAGTTATATTTACCTTCTTCTGCTAGTTTTTCTGAGCCAGCCATTACCGTATGTGTGACGCTTGATTGAGCGTCCTAGTTTATCCTTAAGTTTGCAACAGCCTGTTGTTGGCTCCACATTTCAAGTAGCATTCCCCATTAGCTAACTTGCTAGCTAGCTAATGTACCACATTTGACACTGTATGTATATGAGAAATGAATGTATTTAATTAGCCAATTCATTCATTTTTCATTTAATCGTTTATTTGGCAGGGACAATGCACAGTAATGAACACTTAAGACATTCAAATGTGTCAAGCGTAACAGTGCCAGATTTAGCTTTGAGCTCATTTCCATCGTCCCTCAAATAAAACATTTAAGAAAATTACATTTTACAAACATAGCAAAAAGAAAATATATGATATGTGAAAAGTGCAAAAGAGCAAGAGCAGCATATACAAGTATTTACCAGTAGTTAGTTAGTTAGTTAGTTGGCAGTACAATATAGCAGCTACGACTTATAAAGTGCAAGAGAAGATAAAAGTGCTACATCAAGTGCAAGAGGAGATACCCCTGTGATAAAGTGTAATTGATTATGTCTATTTCAAAATGATTTGATTCTATCTAGATAGGCCATGGTAAATACAGCTGTCTGGGCTATCCCATATCACAGTAGGCCCAATATTTGGTAAAAAGTGAAAGTATCATTATTTGTATTTTATTGTGCTGCTGACGAGAAGTCATAGTCATTTACAGACGTAATAAAACATCTTTGTTTGGTAAATATCTGCATCATATTGCAATCAGTCAAGAAAATAGAAATTAGTTAATTTTTCCCAATTGTGCAGTCCTAGTTTGTTAGCGAGCTCTACTGATACATTTTGTGTGTGTGTGTGTGTGTTATGATCTGGTCAGCTAACGACTGTGTGTTCTTTCAGCTGCGGCGCTCAGAAGAGGACGAGGAGAAGGAGGAGGACATTGAGGTCCCGAAGGCCATGGGGGACATCTTTGAGTCGCTGGCCGGAGCCATCTACATGGACAGCAGGATGTCTCTGGAGACCGTGTGGCAGGTGTATTATCCAATGATGAGGCCACTCATAGGTGAGGTGGAGTGGAAGCGTCTTTTGTTTCTATTTTAAGCTAATTGTAGTTATCAGTGTGAGGATGATTCTGATGCCTCGCTCTCCATGCCCCGCCTCTTCCAGAGAAATTCTCTGCCAACGTGCCACGATCTCCTGTCAGGGAGCTGCTGGAGATGGAGCCAGAAACTGCCAAGTTCAGGTGAGAGTAAAACATTTCTCACAGGAATATGAAGATGTTCTCTTTTCCCCTAACCCTAACCCTAACCCAATGCACAGATGAGAGGACCGCTTAATCATAGCTGAGTTCATCCCGTTTGAGCAAGAAGTCATGTTATATTATTCATTTTATAGCCTATTTTAGGAAATGTATCCAGAAAAGCTGTCACCTGCTTTAACCCCCTTCTTTTTAAAGGTGTCAGGTGTGGGACAGGGATGTTAAGGCGTAGATAAAAAGTCAACAGTTACCTAAATACAAATGGTGATGATGCGTTTTAGCACTGCGTGTCAAGTTGTAAATCAGAATTGACTACTATCAGCTATTTTGCTTCGATAATTATGACGGGACTGTCTGATGAGCATTCCCCATGGCATAAAAAATGCAGAAATTTTTAGGATGATACCAGATTTTCTGCCAAATGTAAAATGATTTGCCTAGAAGAGAACTAGTTAAAATCGGTCAGAAATCCATTTAAAAATTAACTACATGGGGTTTATTGGTGTATATCATTTTTAACAATGTTCTCCAATTTGGTACCCAGAATCATTGATTAACACTGAAATTGGTATAAATCATTGTTAAGATATCGTTGATAAAACTCAGCATTTCCCTGCAAATAAAAAGCTGAGAAAAAGGGGTTTAGACATGGATAAAGGTTCAACTATTGATGGAGGAAGTTCTGTGGAAATACATCTCATACTGAGTGTGCATCATTCAGGGAACAGAGGAATAAGAATGAGAGTAGTATCTTTATTACCCGGCTGTGTGAGATTTAGGCCACCATTAGCCAGGTTCTGACCCCCCTCTTGCTCTGTGCAGCCCTGCGGAGAGGACGTACGATGGGAAGGTGCGGGTGACCGTGGAGGTCGTGGGGAAGGGCAAGTTCAAAGGAGTGGGCCGCAGCTACCGCATCGCCAAGTCTGCGGCGGCGAGACGAGCTCTGCGCAGCCTCAAAGCCAATCAACCTCAGGTCCAGAAAAACTGAGCTCACCCTCCGAGCTCCCAGCATTAGCACCTAAGCTACTGACGCTAACGGAGGAAAATCAACACCGGCTTCCAACAGAGCGCCATGCAAGTCCTGCATCTTCAGCTGAGGCAGCCGGGGAACACTGTGGAGACGCAGATGAAGAAGCAGACTGATCTCATTACCATTTCATCAGATCTTTTTTTTTTCTTTTTTCTTTCCTTTTTGCGCCTACACAATCTTTGCTTTCCCTCTCTCAGTGCTTTATTAACGTTTAGCAGTGTGTTTAAAAGAAGGTCAGGTCGCATCGTCTGTTCCTCACCGTTTAGTTAACCTCTCTGCCAATGGTATGGCATTTATGCTTATTGTGTAGTATTAGATTGTACATAGTTCAATCAAAGTATGTAGGAAGAAGAAAAAACGCTAAACTCCTCAGCCTGTGCACTAGTGCCAGTCAGTTTGACAGCGGCGGACGTGGCTAACAGAAACCACTGGAGCAAAACGTTCTTAATCATTTTTGCACTTATTCCATTAGGGTCTGTTACTTCAAGAATCGTGTGGTCACATTGACACCAGAATCATATACGTAGCAAAGTCTATAAATATATATAAAAATAATAAGATACATGATTGGTATTCTTAGGCTTAGTTGCTAAGATTCACCCTCATATCCTGCAAGACGGATAGGAATTCCAACATTCCCAGTTACTGTAATTTAAAGTAGTTTATAAAGCGCACTTGAGGTTGCATGTTCTTGTAGTTTATGTATAAACCATGACAACTGGATTGCGTCTATAAATGTTCTAGATCTACGGATGTATCTAGAGTGTGTGAGCGCAACACTCGATGTAAACGGCATTATCTTGATGATTTGGTTTAACGTGTTTTGATACCAAGAATGGAAGGAATGGAACATTCTTGCGCACTTAACGTCTTGCCAAGGATCATCCAGTTTTGATATACGAAGAGAAAGACGTATCACACGTTCAATATGCTGCAGACTTTTCTATATTGGATACTTGTGTAGGCTCAAAATCTTTTCAAATACAGTCTTTGTGAAAAAGGCCAACTCATTTCAACACACACGTGTTGCTCACATCCCGTACTTACCAAAGCTCTAACAGATGTGACACGATGAGGTTAAAGGCGATTCCTGCGGAGAAGACACCAGCCTTTTTATTTTTTTGTGTTTTCTGTTCTGACACATTTTGCTTCTCGCTAAATGTCCGGTCCCCCCAAATCAATAAGCCCTTTTTTCACTTGAATACCTCAGTTAATTGCATGCATTTTCTTTTCTTTATATATTTTTCTTTTCTTTTTGTTTGGTGCTATGTTTTTGTATTAAGCTTGAATTTCTCATCTTTTTTTGCACTGTAACTATAATACCTCTTTGTTTGACCTTTTCATTATTTTGGAAATCTGTTTAATTTGGTTGGCGTGTGGATTATTAGATTTCCCCTCCTTCACTAGCTTTTAATTGAATTGGCTGAAAGTCTGCATTTGAATTCTGGGTAAAAACAATCAGGATTGACAAATGGGTAAAAACCTGTAGAGGTAATCTGATTGCACTCTTAAACATTTGTATGTATATATAGGCAGAAGGTAAACTTTTATTTGTCCATAAAAAAGGGTTCGAAGAGACACGTGCCTGTATGGTTGCTTAACTGAGTAAAAGAGCGGTGCGTGAATGAGTCCTAAAACGGCATTTAAGCACTTCCTTATAGCTCGTCTCAAAATAAATGTGAGCGTGTTTTGGTTAGATGTCTGAAATAAGGTCTTCGGTTAACACAAGCGAAATACTTTTACAGGTATTGTTTTACGACATTATATGTCCGTAAATACACCAGGTGAATGTCTGACGCTTCCATGAGTCATAAAAACTGTGGTTGCTAACAGGTTTCTAAATGAGACTACTAAACGCCATCACAATGAACATTAGCCGCATTTAGCTTAGCGGTGGCCATGTGACTGAGATGTAGCCATGTGACTGAGATGTAGTTAGCTTACAAGCTAACGTTAGCTTTTTATATAATCTTAGCTTTATAAGCTAATGACTGCTTTTAATTCTGACTATTGAATTAATGTTTCAAAAATCATAAAATGGTGTTAATATGTGGAGATCATCCTGCCGAACAAAACGTGAAAGTATATATTTTAACCAGATATTGAAGACCTAGAGATTCTCTGATTGGTGAAATCCTTCAGTTGCTATATTTAAATCCATGTGACCCTATGAAGCGTTATGACATTTCAAGTTAAAGAGTGCAGTCTGTCATTATCTCTCTGGGCAACCCATGTATAAAGAGCTAAAGTCAGATTGGTACAGTTCTACATGGGTTCAACTAACTATTGTGTAGGTCCCAGATGGGGGGGGGGAGGTACTAAATATAATGTGAAATCCGTCATCTGGTGCCACAGCCGCTCTATTTTATGTCTGTGACTGATAGAAACTAGGATCATAATTCATCTTGGCACCAATATCCAGCATCATGTTTCTATTCAGGAGGGAGCAGTGCGATAGTCAGAACGGACTACGTTTTCTCGCAATGGCAATTTTTTCTTTTTTTTGTATATGTAGCACAATTGAGCATTGCACTTGGGCGCCATACTTTACCTCATGTCAGAGTGAAAGGTAGAGGAAGGCGAAGACGTGTATATATGTTGTTGGGAGGACTAACTGGTTCAGGCTTGGCTGCTGTGTGGATGCTGGTTTAGCTCAGAGCTATTTAAAGAGACAGCAAGGGGCTGGGGGGCTCCAAATGTGCTGCGGGGCATCATGTGACAAACACACTGTTAGAAGAATCTCTAAACGTGTATACTTCCTGTATCCTGCCTCAAACAGCTGTTTGGTGAGTCGGACTGGCACGTCCAATCCTGAATGGGATCTTGGTTCAATTCACTTCTGGATTCTCCCTTGTTTCTTCTTCTGTGGTGTGTGAGGTTGACTGACCTTCCCCTTTATCAGAAACTCAAAGGAAAAATCCACCCTAAGGTGCTTCTGTACTTGTGATGAATCCTGAGCCAGGATGACTTCACATGCACCACTTTGTGAATTCCTTTGTACTGGAGCTTTTACTTTTCGAAACGAAACAAATGTCCAATTGTTCAAATTCTAAATTTGCAATCTGTTATGTTTAAGTGCAAATATCTCAGAAACATGACAAGGCTCCAGAATCTGACACTGTGTTCCTGTAAGGAGTCACATACAATATAGTACATTGTATTTAATACATAACATCATAAATCTGTTGTGCAGCTCTGATAAATGTAGTGCAACAGGAAGTTCACTGCATCCCTCAAATGAAAAGGACTAGCTGTAAAATAATAGCAGTCAATGGAAATACTAAAGTACAAGTACCTCAAAGTTTTACCGATAATTGTACTTTATCCCAGCTGGTGTCAGTTTCCTTAGCTGCTTATCAGACAAGGAAATGCCGTCGTACTGGTGCAAAATTATAAGAAACCCTTCTGTTGGAAGCTCATACAAATCATAGAAAATCAAAGATGGTTATATGAAGGAATGCTTTTCTGCCTTGTGTCTACAGTAGAAGACCTACAAAATCACCACACATCTGAGCTGAGCAGGGACTGATGTGTGGGGCCGTGCTGCAGAATGATGGAACTCAATACGGCTGTCCTGAATAAGGGAAACTATCTGTTTAAAGATTAGTTCCTCATTTAGTTTAAGGATATTTCTTAATCATAATTACATCCACTGTGAATCAAAAGTCCTGAAAGGTCACTTTTTAAAGCTGCTGTATCTGAATGTGATGTGATACATTTAGCCAGGTATTGACAGGAAATGCATCAGCTAACAGGAAGTTGATCCCTGATAGGCAGCATGTGTTCCAACAGAAGAGCTTTGGGTGGATTTTTCCTGTTAATGATCGCTCATGATCAGTATTAGCAGAGAACAGAAATGCCTGATCAACAATGGGAGTGTGGGAGAGGAGATGGAAGCCAGCATAGATCCCCTGTCTTCTTTGGGAGGGGGGGGGTCACGGAGCAGCAGAACACCAGCAGTGGGGGCTAAGCGGTCGGAGCTGCAGTGTAAGGGACATAAACAGGACTCCTCACTCATACTGTAACTGTGCTGCAGTGTTTGCGGTCTGCACCTTATGGATCATGAAGACCTTTAATTGTGTTTGTTTGGACTTTTCTTTTTTATATATAATTGTAGCCCAGTATATCTACAATAAAAGTAATGGTATGGTCACCATCT
This sequence comes from Notothenia coriiceps, assembly GCF_000735185.1. Classification (NCBI taxonomy): domain Eukaryota; kingdom Metazoa; phylum Chordata; class Actinopteri; order Perciformes; family Nototheniidae; genus Notothenia; species Notothenia coriiceps. The sequence goes on from NW_011334483.1 coordinate 7,963, forward strand.
TTCCTTCCTGTGCTGTGTTTTGCAGATATACAAACGTTTAGTAGTGCACGATGACTCAGCAACTACTGGCAATATTCTATGGTATTAGCTGAAACATGGTAAATTGTGTTCCCCGGATCATTCATTTGATAAATTGGCGATTCACTTAAATGTTATCTGACACAATTTGGCAAAAATATCCACTTCAAAAAATATTTTCATTGATCCCTTAGACCAGCGGCTCTCAACCTGTGGGCCGCGGCCCCCTAGTGGTCCACCAAGGCATTGCAAGAGGGCCGCCAAATAATTTTTTTTTTTTTTATTATTATTATTTTGTACAGGCTAAAGACACAAACGTGGACATTACAATAACATATTGGAGATGACATTCCCATCTCAGACAAAAACAGAAGAAACAAAGATACAGTCAGTAGGATCACTTCAACATTTCACAAACTAATATAGGTTGACAACCAAACACCACCAAAAACACAATATGGCAAGCATTTTTATTGTACATTTAATGTCACTCTTCGTTAGAGTTAATTATTTCCCATTTCATGGTGTGATGATGAGGCTTTGATTTTTTGAAGCAATATCTTTTCCAAAATAAATGGTATTTTTTTTATCTAAACTTCAAACTCCTTATATTAAGATTACTCCTTGATTGACATTTAAAAATATGTATTTTAGCCAGAGGAATAGTTGTATTTATTAACTGCGTGCGGTCTTCAACTAAAAGCCCAAATCAAATATTAAAGGGTGTAAATGTAAATTCAACATTTGCCGCCAAATAATTAGCAAAACATGATTTGTGTGGAAACATTTTCATTATTAAGATTTATTTTTTATTTGAACCTCTTTTCTCTCTCTTGATCCTCCTTAGCAACGGTCATTACAGTCCTTGGCAGCGGTCTGTTCTACTGGATTTACAACGTGTCACATGTTCTGAATTGACTGCGTTACTACATTCATGCTTAACCTTAACCAATTAAAAATGTTAATGCAGGATTTGATATGTTTTACAAGACATAAGGGCAGGAATTCAGAGGAAAAGGAGCCGTTTTGAGCTCTGCTACTGAAAACTGCTTTTTTTTAACGTCATACGTCAAACGCGTCATATTACGTCACATGGGGAATTAACTTTCTCGGACTCGTTCTCTGCCCAATCCGCGGTAGTAGTTTGTAGTTGGTTTGAGCGGTTGTGATTTAGTGAGCTGGTATTTTTTCGGTAATTTTACATTGCATTTCACCATTTGTAATCATGGTGAGCTTGTGTTTGTGCAGGTTGCACAAACTCAAGCCTGTCAGGGCATCGAGTCCACAGTAAAAAGGACCGGAGCTAGCGTTCGTTCCTGGGTGCGTTGTGCATCCACCTCCCTGCAGCATATACTCTCCACAGCTTTATTAGGAAACCGTATTACTTCTCTCTCTCCCCCCCCCTTCGCTGCTCTCTCTCTCTCCCCTCCGGTACACGGCACCGTAAGACGTAGTGTGGAGTTGCATTAGGTAACGCTGTGGTGGCTGTACTGCTCCAGCCGTCTCCTTTGTGTTTGTTTGTTTACCCCTGTCTGTGTTGTTTGTGTGGGCATGGTGGCTGTCACTCCTGGCTCCCGGCTCAACCTC
>NW_011334484.1:0-1255 GCF_000735185.1 Notothenia coriiceps
TTGTATTTTTAAATACATCCAGCATACAGTTCGGCGTACATACTGTTAAAAAAAAATCACAAATTTCTGCTAAAAGTTAGCATCACAGATAGCAGGTGTGTGTGTGTGTGTGTGTGTGTGTGTGTGTGTGTGTGTGTGTGTGTGTGTGTGTGTGTGTGTGTGTGTGTGTGTGTGTGTCGAAAACGTAGATGCATGGGAGCTTACACCGAACTCCCTTTAAAAAGTGACACATTCTACATCAATTTAGCAGATTTCCTAACAACACATACATTATTTACTTAAACCCTAAATACAGCCTTTTTATAAACAGTCCAGTCTACAATTTGGCGTACATATTGTCCAAAAATATGACACATTTTTGCTAAATAATGACTGAAATCTAAGGTCCTGTTAATGCTGCTGGTTCGCAGTCAGATTCAGCTGGAAAACAGTGGAGGGCGATAGCGAGCATACATATTTATACATATATTGTTTAACTGAAATAACTTCTGCTTTATTTGTCACCCGAGTAAACAAATGCTAATTTATAAAAAGTAAAATGTCACAAATACTGGTGCAGGAGTTTAGTTATTGAGCAGATGTGCAATCTGGCTTAAAATATGAGTTTGGGATGAATTCAATCAAGAGGATAAACGAACAAGTTAACTTCATATTGTTTTGTTTTTTCTGTCATGAAGACCTTTACTATTCTTTTTAAGGGTCCCATATGTACGTTGTTCCCTTGGACTCACATTGAAATACTTTTAATACAGTTTAAAGCTGTTTTCCATTACCTTCTACTAGGCTTAACTCAGAACTTATAATCTTATCGCCACAATAAATAACACATTACATCGAATTACAGCATGCAGCATGTAAATAAAGGCTTTAACACGGGAATACATATCCCTTTTTAAGAACTGTGCGTTGGTTAGTCCTGTCACTACTCAGTAACACTTGGTTAAATGTACAGTTTAATCACAAGTAAACATTTTAGTGAGTTTTAGATGACAATGAGACTTATTTGGGTAAATGAATCTTACTTTTACACAGCTCATACATTTCAATAAAGAATAGTTAAATCAGTTGTTAGTTAATGTTAGACACCTAGATTGTGTTACATTACATGTCACTTATTAGTCTCTTTTATCCAAAGCCACTTACATACTCAATACTGTGGACAATCCCCACAGGGGCAATTTGGGGTGAAGTGTCTCAGTGACACAAAGACATGCTGACTGCAGTGGGGTTTGAACCTGTGACCTCCTGATCCCAA
>NW_011334485.1:0-5247 GCF_000735185.1 Notothenia coriiceps
TGTGTGTGTGTGTGTGTGTGTGTGTGTGTGTGTGTGTGTGTGTGTGTGTGTGTGTGTGTGTGTGTGTGTGTGTGTGTGTGTGTGTGTGTGTGTGTGTGTGAGATTAAAAAAGACCAATTGCTTTTACAATAAATAAACATTGAATGTGTTTAATTGAATAGTAAAGGGGTTTAACGTTAGTGGCAGGTTGTGTGTGTGAGATAATAAATAAGACAGCCCAATATTTAAAAAAATTGTTATTCTTTTTCCCCTCATATTAAGCATATTTCGCAACTTCCCGCAATTTCACCGCATAAAATCACATAAAAACCCCGCATGTTTAATCGCATAATCAAGGATTTTTGCCCGCGTTTTTCTGGAGGGTCTAATTACCAGACTTCTTTTAATATGAATAATAAAATCTGATCTTGTGTGTCCAGCCTGCCAGTGTTCTGCTCAGGGCTCTCGCTACACCAGCTGTGACCATCTGACGGGACAGTGTGTGTGTGTGCCCAACGTGGCGGGGCTGAGGTGTGACAGCTGTGCAAACGGCGCCTATGGCTTCCCCAACTGCCAAGGTAATAACAACACACGCACACACACACACACAGGTTAAACACGACCAAGTGTCAGCCTAACATAACGGAAACAAGGTGTGACAGCTGCAGTTAATGAAACCTACAGCTGACCACTTACACACACATGCACACACACACAAACACACACACATCCGTTTTAGAGAAAATGCTATGGTTACAAGCGAGGGCAAAACTGCTCATGGAAGCAGAAATAATGTAAATTGCAATGACACTTTGTCAATAGAAAAAATGGGGCAAAACTAATGTTGATGCTAACTTGTGAGTGGAAACTAATGTTCATATATTAATTCTGCTAATAGATGCTTTCAGCCACTTCACGGATTGTTCAGATCTACTTTGAAACCATATTTGTTGTCTTTCTTTGTCATGAACAGCTGGTACCTGCCACCCTGCCGGCTCTGTTCAGTACGTGGTGCCACCTCCAGTGGGCCAGTGTGAGTGCCGGCGCCATGTGGAGGGCCCGGCCTGCGACACATGTAAACCTCTGTACTGGAACCTCTCCCCTGACACTTCTGATGGATGCACCAGTAAGAGACACAAGCAGCACATACACACACCCTACCCTATGTTTCATTGGCTTGATTGCACTAACTGGTGATCATATGTAAACTAAAGTCTGTATTTGCTGTCTCCTGCAGACTGTGAGTGTAACGTTGCCGGGACGATCAGCGGTGTGGCAGAGTGTGCACAGGTGAGCATTTTAAACTGTAGTTCCTCCTCTGAATTGAACATTTGAGTCAAAGTGTCCCCTCCTGGAAAGGTTATGTACTTTGATGCATTGAGCTCATGCATAGCTTCACATTGATGATTGAAGTGGCAATGGTAACGTTTGACTTCCACCCCTTTAGCTCTTTTCAAGAGGGTTGGTGCCGCTCTCTAAAGGGCCAGCTTCTCAAACCCTACTACCAGCAACACATGTATTATTCTACAGTCATTACATTGTCTAATCAACATTTCATTCATTGTGATTCAAGAGTTGAAGCAAGACATGTGTCTGTTGCCACTTTAAATACCTTGTATTTGCTATAACGTAGGTCATAAAGTCACATGTGTTTGTATGAAAGATAATTAGACAGAATGAGGGTCACACATGTTTTTGTTTTAATAGTAAGTGTTTCTTGTTGCTAACAGGGCTCTGGTCAGTGTCACTGTAAGCCAAACGCCTGCAGTGGAACCTGCTCCACCTGTAAAGACGGATACTACAACCTGCAGGAACAAAACTACTTTGGCTGCCAGGGTCAGTGCTCCTTAGCGTCGTTTAATACGTTTTTAATCGTTTTTTTCTCATAAAAGAAAGCTGGACTGCGTTGATGCTTCCAACCTGTATAAATGTGTGTGTGATGTTTTGTAGGTTGCCAGTGTGACATTGGAGGTTCAGCAGGTCAGTCGTGTGGAGAGAGGAACGGACGGTGTCGCTGCAGACCCAACGTGGAGGGACCCAAGTGTAATCTGTGAGCACAACAGCAGCTAAATAAATAATATGGATATATAGTTGTTAAGTACATGTTCGTGATATAAGGTTAAGTTGTTGTTAAGGAGATAAGGGGCTATTTTTTCCCATTTTTCACTCAAATGGTGTTAATAATGAATCTCAAAATAGTCTATATATTTTTCTTATTTTCCGTCCTTCCCCTATCCTTGTATTGGTCCTTTGTGATGCAGAAAGTACATGCTGTGAAATCAAATGGGAATTTATTAAGACATCAAAATACAAACGGAGAAAGGCAGGGCGCTTTGTCTTAACTTTTTTAACATTACAAGTTAAAGTACTGCATTCATATCTAATTTAAGTAAAAGTATGTAAGTATTATTAGAAAAATGTACTATAATTTATTACGGAAGAGCAAACCTACCAAAATAAATATATTTATAAAAATACATACATTGATTAATATGCCATTTAATTTACTGATTTAAATGTTAACCATACATGTAGGCACTAGTTGATTACATGTGACATAAATTGATACTTTAGTTTGAATGTGCTTAATAACTCATAACTTTTGGCTGAGATCTTTTTTTTTGTTTTGAGATCTCTGTTCCCCAGACCACAACTTAATATGAATGAGCATCCAATCAAATCCACTTTATTTCTATAGCACATTTAAAGTGCTGTACTTCAACAACTGAATAAAAACATAGCATAAATACATAAAAAACAGACAGGACATGAAACAAATGTAAAACATGAGACAATGAAACCAGATCAGAAGCCACAGACTGAATAACTCTCCTACATGACATAAAAACAATACAAAACACTAGTAAGATAAAAACCCAAATTAAAAAGCACAAGTGTCGTACCTGGTGATCCAGACCTTGTTTCTGTGTGAGCTTTTCCTTCCATGTAAATGGCTCTGGCTGTGTCTGCAGACCTCGTCCGGATCATTACTTCCCCGACCTCCATCATCTGAAGTTTGAGATTGAGGAGGGCACCCTGCTGGACGGCAGGCCGGTGAGGTTTGGCTACAATCCTCTGGAGTTCAGCGACTTCAGCTGGAGAGGTTACGCCCAGATGTCGCCCATCCAGGTAGGAACGAGTTACAACATCTGGCGCCGTTATTGAAGTGCTCTTTTCACTGCACTGTTAGTGTACAGTTATATTATTATTGTGCTGCTATTATTTGTAACTCTGGCACAACAATTTCCTTCGGGATGAATAAAGTCCTTTCTTATTTTATATTAACAATAGACAGCTTTTACTTTTATAAACTCCACTTTAAAGACTTTAGATAGTTATAATCACACATCATCTTAATTCTTGAAATGGTACAGATAGGTTATCTAATATTTAAACAACATGCACACATATAGAATGTATTTCAATATGTTTTGATATGATTAATGTTGGTATTATGCATTCCATCTTTTTGTGACGGTGGCCCGTCATTGATTCTCCTCCTGCACGAGATAAACAGCTTGTTCCATGGATACATGTTGAAGGCATGTTTCTCTTTGGTAGAATCACTTCTCAGTACATAGTCTAAGGGACCTTGGAGTTAAACATGTTTACTTCACATTTGACTCTTCTTCTGGTGCAATTGTTGAAAGAATATATGTTCAAATGTGTTTTTTACCGTCTGAAATGTCAAGAATCTTTCAAAGCACGAAGTGAATCTTGAAGAATAATATATTTCGAGCATTCTGAGCTCTTGGGTGTTTGAGCTGAAGAAGTGAAAATCCAAAGAGAAATATAATTGGTGGTGAAGGTGCTGGTTTTAAAGTGTTGGTTTGGTTTCTCTCTTTCTCTCGGTGTTTCCCAAATTCTGCTCCCTCCCTCCTTCATGTTCTCCCCCATCTTATCTTTTATCACCTTTTTAATCCTCTATCACTCCACCTACTCTCCTGTTGCTATTTAACTCATTAAATCTACTTCACTTTGTGTCATCCTTTCTTAACTTCCTCTCAATTTCTTCCCCCTCCATCATCTTCCTCTCCTCTCTTCCCACTTCCTTCTCTCCTTCCATCCTGACTTTACCCCTTTCCTCTTTCCTAAACCTTATCATTCTCTTCATCTTCGCCCCTACCTTTCCCCCCCTTTCCCCTGCTGCCTTGCTCGTTGGTCCTTCGGCAGTCCAAGGTGTTGGTTTCGGTGTCGGTCAGCTCTCCAGACCTCTTCCACGTGGTGCTGCGCTACGCCAACAGGGGGGGTGCGGATGTTCTGGGCCGGGTGTCGGTCATTGAGGACACTTGGAGCTACTACTGTGGTAACTGTGAGTGCTGCGAGGGCCCTTACTCTGTCTGGCCCTCAGTCACGTATTCCTGCATGGGAACAGGAAGAGAGAGGAGAGGAACTTCTTCTGTCTCTTCTCATTCCCTCCACACCTCACTACAGAGGCAGCGCAGGACACGTCGTCTGCTCTGTCTCTCTGTCTGTGTGCTCTTGATTTCCACGCTTTGCCCAGGATATCAGCCATGCTCCACAGAAATAACTCATGAATTCAGATTTTTTTTACATCCGAATTCCCACTGGGGATCATCAACCCATGGAAAAAGAATAATTCAAATTGATAATAAAACTTTTTCTGTGTATGAAACAGCCAGGAAGTTTAGCTACACTTAAATATATTGGTGTCAGAATGGTAAACATTTAGATAAGAAGCTCCCCATGAATATCAGGACAGCCAGAAAGTCCACACATTTTCCGTTGCAAAATAAAAGCCAAAACTGTTTTGGCCGTACCTTGGCCATTAAAATAAAATAAACACTTTCAGTATTACTTTAAAAGATTTGGCTTATCAGTAAAACTAATATACAGTATATTCAGGTTCCCTACTATTTCTATCCTCAAGGTTTATAGCACTTATTAGGAATTACTTTGGTTAAAGGCAATGTCTAAATGAGATGTAGTGTAATGCATAGTGGACATTTGTTACTATGCAAAGACAATCTTAAGTGCGTCTGGTTCTCACATTCTTATGACCTGGATTTCCAAACGCAGAAAAAGACAATTGAATGACTTTGATTGAAACATGTGCTTAATTCCTGGGTAAATCCGCTTCCTCCTTTCTCTCTGTGTTCCTGCCTGTGTGTGAGATGATGGAGGGATGTGTGTGATGGTTGGTGGTTTTCAACTGCTGTCGGTGGCGGCCTCTGCTCAATCTCTCTAACCTTTAGGGCCACAGATCAGTTCAGGGATTTTTAGACTAAAAGTATTCACACCCTCTAC
>NW_011334485.1:5460-7841 GCF_000735185.1 Notothenia coriiceps
CTCAACACTTCCCTCTCTCCCACCCGACCCGTCCTGTAGACTGCAGTGAAGCTTCAGGTTTATGTGAGTGAGGCAGACGTCTATCTGACTCGCTTCATCCTCAGATATGTAAACTCTGAGGGCGCCACCTCCAACGGTAAAATAACAGCCTATCAGGTCAACCGCAGAGGTAGGTGTCCACCAATCAAAAGAGAGTGTGAGTGTTTGTGAATGTCTGTTAAAATGTGAACATTTCATTTTAAACATAGCGCTAAGAATCTTTCATTTGTAATTGTAGATTCAGTTATACGAGTCTGTCAGTGTTTTGTTTGAAGTACTGTACATCTTAACCAAAATGAACAGCAATTCATAGTTTCTGGCTCCTGTTGACATCACAGTTGCTTGTTTTGTATATTTATTACACATTAATATAATTTGTTTTGCTCTAAAACGTGTTTTTATTGTTATTCATATTAGTATTGTCCAATTTTCTAATTTCTTTTACTCAAATGTATCTGAAGTAATATCCTAATTCTACCTTTGGGCTTCTAACTTGGCATGTTCTTTAGGTTCAGAGCAGTCCAAACAGATCGTCTTTGCTCCCAGTGTGGACTCCACTTTTGTAAACGTTCCCCAGAACAACTTTGTGGAGCCGTTCGTCCTGAACCCGGGAACCTGGACCGTGGTTATAGAGGCGGAGGGAATCCTGCTGGTGGGTCACACACACACACACACACACACACACACACACACACACACACACACACACACACACACACACACACACACTGCGCTCTATGGGGTCTTTAAAACTAACGCCTGCGCGTACATGCATTGCGCACGCACGCACACACACACACACACACACACACACACACACACACGATGCCTCATAGCAGAAAAACATTGTCCCTATTTTGTCGAAATAATAACTAGAATAGACGTCAACATGTCATTACAAGTACCGGTAGATGAATGTAGGCTTTTACTCTGTTTTGTGTTCGTTTATAATTTACCGAAATAACTCTTGTTCTGTTTCACTTGCAGGATTACCTGGTGCTGCTTCCCAGTGCCTACTACGAAGCTCCCATCCTGCAGATCAAAGTCTCTGAGCCCTGCAGCTACAGCGCAGTGCCTGAAGCCAATCCGAAGTAAATATGCTGATCCAGACATTCTCCTCTTAACCGAAACAAATATTCACACCACCTCTAATGTACCTGTCTGTTGCTCTTTCTGTCTCTGTCTAGCTGCCTGCAGTACAGATATCTGTCTCTGGACTCCTTCCCCTCCATCTCTGGTAACGATGCAGGCTGCCGCAACGACAACCACCTGCCGCGCCCCTGCCCGACGGAGAGGGTGACCCCGCGCCACCCCGACATGGCCGTCTGCAGCGGCTTCGATGTAAGAGAATTGATTGTGCAGCATTTGTATTGATTTAGATCCAACACATTTTACAGTAGCTTTAGTATTATGAGCAGAGTTTCAATCAGTTGTTTTCTTTCCATTGCTGCTGCAGATCAGCGTTGAGCTGAGAGGTCGCCTGCCGTCTGCAGGGGATTACGCTCTGGTCGTGGAATATTCCAGCGAGGAAGAGCTGCCACAAACTCTCGCCGTTGCTGTGAACATGCCGGGATCACGAACACACGAGCACCGCGTCAACCTGCTGCACTGCAAGTACAGGTGAGCAACACGTCTCTTATTTTGCCTCTTTGTTTTTATTTCAACAGGTCAACAGAACATCTGAGAGATGAAAAAAAACAGTTGGTACGAAACAGGACATATACAAACACGTTGCAAAAAAAACATTACTTTTACATTACATTGCATTTAGCCGACGCTTTCATCCAAAGCGACTTACAATAAGTGCGTTCGACCAACAAAGTACAAACTTGAAGAAAACAGAATCATATAAGTACATCAGGTTTCATAGAGCTAAAACATTTCAAGTGCTACTCAACTGGCTTTAGATAAGCCAGTCCTTTATTAGTATATAAGTGCTTTGTTAGTAATTCTATCGCTCGAAGTGGAGTCGAAAGAGATGAGTTTTCAGTCTGCGCCGGAAGATGTGTAAGCTTTCTGCTGTCCTGATGTCAATGGGGAGCTCATTCCACCATGTTGGAGCTAGGATAGCAAACCCACGTGTTTTTGCTGATGGGAACTTGGGTCCCCCTCGCAGTGCGGGTGCAGCGAGCTGTTTGGCCGATGCAAAAGCAGTTCAGTCTTGTCAAGGTTGAGCTTGAGGTGGGGAGCAGACATCCACTGAGAGATGTCAGCTAGACAAGCAGAGATGCGTGCGACGACCTGGGTCTCTGAGCGGGGAAAGGACAGAATTAGTTGGGTGTCGTCAGCGTAGCAGTGTTATGAAAAACCATGCGGGCTAATGACTGATCCGAGCGAGTTTG
>NW_011334486.1:0-2959 GCF_000735185.1 Notothenia coriiceps
AATAAGAACAGATATCAAAACATGTGGCGCTAGGGAGCTAAAAACGGCAAAATGGCTTACCTTTGTCGTTGTCTGGACAAAAGTGGTCTTAAATGGCATTAAAACGATAAAATCGCTGCTGAAGGTTAATCCATAGGTTAATCTAATGTGTCTGTGTCCCTTTGAAATGATTTCTGATAATCCATAAGCAATAAACCTGCTTTTCCGCTTCCAGATGTCAGAGCGAGAGATAGGTTGCTCTCATACAAAACTGCGCGCGCATAGCTCTCATTTCTCAATGGTAAGGTGTGTGTGTATGTGGAAATCCCCCTTCGATGCTATTGGCTCTAATGGTCAAAAAGAGATGTCAATCAGCAAAATCGACCAATGGGTTCCAGAGAAACGGTAAAACCCCCATTTCCACCCAAATCACCTCAGAGGTGGAGTTCGTTTTGCTAAACCTCTCTAAAAAGGTCAAATATCACTTTTTTTGCATCAATCTTGATACAGGGTACTTATTATATGTTGTACTTTGGATTCCTAAAGCTTTTAGTCTACCTTACCATCATCCAAGGGTAGTTTTCACTATAAGTAAAAAATAATCTTTGGACGGACACTTTCATTTACAGTTTTTTACTATGTTCAATCTGAATTTTCTTTAAAATAAAAAAACATCTATATTGATTCTGACTTTTCTACATCCAACTCACAGGTTTATCATTACTTTGAGAAAAAAGATTATTAATGTTCCCCTTTTAGAAGTGTAGTTATGGTCATTTGTTCTGGAAATGTCATTTTCGAGCCTGAGACCTGAAAAAAAGGCTCAGTGCTTAACTGGTTAAAATCCACAGGGTTACTTTGTGTAAAGATCATTTTTGTTATTTGGTGTGTTGTAACTGCTGTGGGTTAAAGTGAGTTTGACTGCATGGTGAACATTCCTGTGATGGTTAGAAGTCTGTCGACACTAAACAGGAAGTAGATTTTCTAAAAAGGACATTTAGCCCTGCATCAAACTTTGAGGTATTTCCCCCCCCCCACACAGAGTACTGCTCCAAGAGTCACATGGTTAGTTTGAGGAACAGGACTATGTTACATTTAATTTGATATAAAATCTGCAATACCTATGCTATGCACACTGAATGTAAATACTTTATTAGGTTTACACATGTTAGTTGTAGGTTGCACTATCATAGGGACACTGTGGTCAATTCTGTATTTATATTGTATAAAGCTATCTATAGATTTCACTGTCAGTATATATTTTACTGTTTTGTGGTTTTAATTTCATGGGCAATGCCTTGTTTACATACTACTTTGGCATACCATTGAGATCAATAAAGTATATCTAATCTGCTTCTTATGTAATCTAATAATTAAAGTTTTGCTGTAAGGTTAAATAATCTATGTGGCGTTAAAATTGGTGGAGTTAATTAGGAGCAAGGCCAAGTGTAATAAAGCAATGCAGGACAAGTTCATATACTTCTGTTTGTAGGAAGTACAAAATAAGCTCTTTGAAGTTACACCAAATTACAAAATGAAAATTCCTTGGGAAACTGCTGAGCCCAACCATAAACTTTATTTTAAGAAAAGTCAGTAAAATAAATAAACGGCCTCTGTAAAGTGTGGTCAGAACCTCGGCATCACCGTGTCAAAAAAATTTCTATGCCTCCATGACGGCACCAGCCTTGACCCGAGGGTTTGTCCTCCAACGCGTTATTGTGGACGCAAAATATCTTGGGAAAGCCATGATGGAATTTCATTAAATCTGGCAGAAACCTCACTTGGACTCCAGGATAAAACAGATTTGATTTTGGTGGTTAGTTGTCACAGCTCAAAGACACTGTGCCATCAAAACTTACATTTATGCCGCCATATAGCTCACATGGTAGAGCTGGTAGAGCCCATATACAGTGGAGCTATTTGCTGCGTTTCATCTCCACTGTCTATTTCAATAAAGACACTGGTAGCCTGAACAAAATATACGTTTTTGGCGATAACTCAAGATCTCATATGTTAATTATGACAACATTTCACACACATGTGATACAATTCTGAATTGATGGCATTTTATTTCCAAAAAGTCACCGGTCACCTTCACTGTGACCGTTGTTTCCAAATTATTTACGTCGACTGTTGCGGCCCACCATAATCTAATTTACGAAATGATATGATAATACTTCAATACGTCAGATCAAGTCAGAATGTTCTAGCTCAATCAACAAAGACAAAAAACACGACCAGATTCAAGGAAACAGACATTTATCATAGCATTACAATCAGTGAAGACAACATACCCAAGACCCTCTAATGTACATCTGACCTGGGATTCACCTTTCTTTGATTTGCCCCGCCCCATTTTCATAGTAAACTATCATTATTTGTACACTTCTCAACAGTTGTGGAGCAACAAGCACTACGTCTGCTCAAAACCTTTAGGAAGTGTGTTTTCAGGAAAGTAAATTGTAGCATTTTTGGACGAATAAAAATGTCTTGTTGAGGGATTGGTTGTACTTTGCTCCAAAGCGCTTCGGCCAAAACACCAAACTCTAGGCTTCAAAACTGCAGTCCACAAACCAGTGTGTGACATCATGGTGAGTACTTCCAATTCTTCTTATATGCAGTATTTTAGTATATGAATGTATGTTAATATCATGTAGGGATGTCCCGATCACCTTTTTTTGCTCCCGATCCGATTCCGATCATTTGATTTTGACAATTTGCCGATACCGATTTTTCCCGATCCGATCTTTATGCAATGCATTAAGAGAGAAAAAAAAGAAAAAAAGCATTCAAGTTGTCCCTTAAGGTTATTTTTTTATTTAAATTGGATATTCTATCCAACATGGATATAGCTTCTTTCTTTCACAGCAGCATTGGATCAGTTCAGTTGTGCAGCATTGGATCAAAACAAAATAAAGCTTTCAGTACTCGTTAGCTTACTGCTACAATTAGACACTGCGCCCACTCTGTTGCCAGATTT
>NW_011334487.1:0-3705 GCF_000735185.1 Notothenia coriiceps
CACACACACACACACACACACACACACACACACACACACACACACACACACACACACACACATCTCCCCGCCAGAGGGATAGTTGTCAATATGATCTTGTCACATTTGACTTTTTAGGCATGGAGCAGTTTTTTAACCCTCTTACCAATCGTTTGAGTTTCCGAAAAAGTGTTATTTATATTGCCCTCAGAACTTCCAAAAATGTAACTCCTAACATTTTATAGATGCAGTGATAAAACAGAACGGGATCTCTTTATACAGTAAATGTCCAAACTCTCAACTTAGCTAACATAGGGTGAACTACTAAAAGTTTATCCTGCAGTATAGAAAGTAGTGACTGAGGGGCTGATTTTGAAAACCACTACCTTGAATGAATATAAAGAGGGAAAGCCATTGAAGTTGTATAAAGCCTTTTGTGGGCATAAAAGTGAGGCTATCATGAGATGTGGAGTTAGAAAGTGTCTCTTTTCTGCTGGGGACTAGAAGCCACCTCTAAAACACCTTTCAGGGAGTTGAGTTGCATTCTGGGTAACATTTGCCACTTTTTTACATACAATTTTGCATTGCTTGTTTTCTTTTTTGAGTATACAACAACCTTTTAGTTATATCTAATGCTACTTAATTTCAGTGGCTGAAGCACCCCCCAGGATAGCCATAGCAACCCCTAAGCACCCCCAACAAATGTATGTCTTTTTTGTTTTTTATGTGTGAAATTCATAATTTGAAAAAGGATTGATTAGAAAATAATATGCTACAGTACAAGTAGCCTACTTCTGGGTCTCTGTGTTTCATTCAAGCTCTGCTCTTTGTGTGGCACGAGCCATTTTGTGTGCGTGCGCGAGGGAGCAGAGAGAGACAACGCGCACCGGCACCGGAGGTCGTTGTGGTTAGCATCTGGTGCTAGCTACGCTAATGGATATAAGGAGCTTTTTCAACAACAAGGTGGAGGGATAGCTCTCTCCTGTCAGACTGAGAGTCTCAGATAACCTCAGCACAGGTGAAGTAAAGGACTCTCTCAGTGTTTAGATAGTTAACTTTAGTCTAAGTTATCTCAGTGGGTCTCAAAACGGTTTGGTCACGATTCATGTAAGCAAGTATTTCTGAGGTACACGTTTATATGATCATTATAGGTATAAACAAATAAGAGCATAAAGGAAAAACAGGTATGAAATACTACATGACAGTGATTTGTACTGAGTGATTTGTAAAATATCCATAAAGAAATAGAAAATCGGTTTACAGTTCTGTTATATCTGTCATATCTGTTGAGAGATGTAGGCTAGCCATAGATCTCTCAATGTTGCTCCGAAAGTGCACCAGATTGATGCTTTTCATTTCAATATTTAAAAAAAAATCCACTCCCCACTTATAGAAAAAAAAGCGCTTTACCCCTGCTTACACCTATATGCCGTGAGCTGATAATCAGGCCTTCATTGTAGCAGTCGCGGGTACACTGTGGATGTGTGTGGGGAGTGTTGCAGTAAAAAATTCAACTGTAGCGCCCGGGACATTAATGGAAAACCCTTAATGTTTGAGCACCCTCTATGAAACGTCAAGCTACCCCACAGCACCCCCAAAAGAAAATCTCTGGTGCTGCCTCATTTCAGTAAGGAGCGAAAATAATCTCTATTATTGTAAAATTGAAGTTAAGTAGTAGATAAAGGATAAAAAATGTCAACGCTGTTTAAACGGGTACATTTAGTTAGTGTAATCTATTGTAATATTATGCTTGTTTTTTCCACATTAAATTAATTCACTTAAATGAATTATAATGCTCTGTTTTGGCATGAAATTGAAATCCATTACTAGCGAAGGAAAGTATAAATCCCCTCTCCCTGCGCTGTTTTTCTTTCTCTGCATGCGAGTTTTGAAGGCTCAAAGGAATCAGCCCGTCTCTCACTCTTCCTCTGCTTTCTGCTCGTTCTCTTTGTCATCACTCATTTGCCTTCTTTCTCCACAATGTCTTTCAATTAGAGTCCGTCTCCCCCTCTTTCATCCTTCCCCTTGCCTTTCTCTCTCACATATTTGCCCTCTCTCCCCTTGGAAAAATCATCAACACATCCTATATCCGAAAAGAAAACATACAAATAAAATCAGGCAGTTTAAACAACAATCAGGGAGAGGTTTTCTAAATTTGACAATAATAATTAGTGGCTTAATCTTTTACTTTTTGCACTTTATTGAAATGAACAGTGATTGTCTTACCCAGATTTATATTTCCTTTAAGGATGTAAAAGCCTGGAAGAGGTAAGCATGGATGTTCATGGAGAATATTTGAATGATAGAATAAACATGTTTTGTAACTCTTTTAAAGCAGAGAATATGCTTTGTTTCTCTTTGAGATGAAAGGCATTTTGTTAGCACCGCCTTCCTCATGCTCAGTTGGCTGAGTCCCTGCCGCCACAGCTGTCAATCACCAGGATCTGAACACGGAGACAATTAAAGATAAAACTAATTGGCGCTGCGTTTAGATGTTTAGCCTCACTGGGTTTTCTTTTTCCCGCCTTTCCTCCATTCCAACAAAAGAAGATCAACATCACTCAAAATTAAATTGAATGTAAAAAGGGAGATGTAAAGGAGGCATACGCATCTGATGAGTAGACGTGGAAAATACGCTCTATTTGTAGTTCCCTATGAATGTGTAAATAGTGGCAGAGCTGCCTATTATGATTTTCTCCTGTCAAGAAATGGTTACACACACTACACGTATAAGTGTGGTAGCTAAAGAAGCCAAACATTTCTTAATAACAGTTTTAGATATTGTAAATGGATCTTACATTGTATTCCAATTGACATTAAATAAGTGTTTAAAATCTAATCTAATCAAAAACTGTAACATCATAACTTGAGGACATTAATCTTCAATTAGGCTTACCATTGAACAGACTTTAATATGTAAAATCGGAGTACTTCCCCTTTAAAAGATGGGGTCCCCTTGTCAATAATTATTGGAATTCAGATTTAAGAGGTCATTTTCACAGCCCTCATTTTGCGCAGAAATACATTTCAAAGCCGAATGATCCAAATCAAGAAGGGCACGTCCAAATCAATCGTCTTGCAGCATTTATCTAAAGAAAGTTCCTTTCAGTTTTTCTATCCCTCTGCTGCAGTCAGCGAGGCAACCAGGGAAACACATCCCTGCAGAGACCTTCTGTTATAGCAGCATCAGCTCTTTTCAAATTGAAATCAAACAATTTGGGCTAAGGAATGAATGTGTTGTTAACAGCAGGAATAATAACTGGTAAAATGGACATAAAGCATGTGAGTATTGTTTCGAACTTCAAAAGAAGGTGAATTTATCCTTTAAGAGCTTCCAGGCTTTAGACTTTTACACACATATTTTGTAATAACGGGAACATGAAATGTGTGAAAATGAGGATCTACATAAAATAATTGTCAAAGTCTCAGTCTGGACGTTTTAGCTGCCAGCTGAAAGACTAGATGATTCATTTCACATTCTTCACCATCCGCTCCACTGTGCCAACCCCCCATTATATATTTTCTATTACTACTGGCACCCTGAAGGCCCCCTCCACATCTTTTTCCACCCCCTTCCCTCTCCCATGCCTCCCCCTCTGCCTGCCCATCCTTCCATCCCCCCTCCAGCTTGTCCATCCCTCCCTTTTCTCTCCTCCTTTCTCCTCTCTTCCAAGCTTCCCACCAACCATCCCCGCTTCCAGCTCTTCTTCTGTTCCCTCCTCCCAT
>NW_011334488.1:0-5512 GCF_000735185.1 Notothenia coriiceps
TTGATCTGAGTCTAGGGCTGCAGTCGAATAGTCCATTTAGCTTAGGAACCTTCTAACCGAGTGAAATGACCCGGAAGTCCCTCAGTGGCAGCCATGATAAGTGCCGTTCGAATTCTCTACATGATAGGAAAGGAGGTTTCAAACTTCCTTTATAACCTCCTTTAGCTTAGGAACCACTGAACCTCCCTTACCGAAAGGAGAGGAGAAAATGCTGCCCCACAATGCCTTGCAGCCGCAGCATTTGCCGTCACGCAACAGTCGGCCGTTCACGGAAACAACCGATTATGACCGAGAAATTATATCATGAACGTTACGGTGCTTATTAAGCTTTTTAAAATGTATGTGGTAACTTGCCAAAGTGCTTTGCTTTGAACGTTCATCAGTATTATAATCAAAAAGAGAAATATGAACGTTAGTTTTGATTTGATCAAATAAAGTCAACATTTCACTGAGCTGTGTGGGGTTTGTTCAACTTTTAAAAGATGTTTAATGGTGATATATACAGTGATAGGTGTTAAGGACTAACGTTTATAATAAATACATCTGTATTGATTTTAAGATCTTTTCATACAATCATACGTATTGGGATCATTTGTATTAATGTGGACCGGAGGGAGAGGGTGACGAGCATAAGTTTCAATTCCCTTTTTTATTTCAATTCCAACTTTGGTCATGAAGAATATGTTTCTCTGTTGTCCAGGTTCATAAAGCATAAAACAACAGCATCAGAGCACGGTGCAGAGTCTCTGGATGAGTCCCTCGTTCTTATTATACATCCATGTTGTAGTCCGCTGTATAGAAAACTGTAGTTTCCATAGTTTCTCCACAGCAGCAGACGCACATTCTTGATTTTTGGACTATTCGACCGCAGCCCAGGTCCGTGTCTCTGATAGTGGAAATCTAAAGACTTCTTGTGACGGAAGCTGTGGGAGAGGCTGAGGTCTTTGTGCTGCATTAAAAAGTAGCTTGAAACTCGTCCGACGGACTGAGCGAGGCTGGTGTCTGCAGCACGACGTGTCAGACAGAACTAATCGATTCTGCACGGGGAGCGTAATGGAGTTCAGAGGAGCTGAGAGCGGGAGGGTGTCACACCTTATTTCCTTCTATCCTTCCTTCAATCCTATCTTCCATCCTCCCCTCACTCCCTGCTTCCTTTCTTACTTCCTTTCTTCCATCCTCCCCTCACTCCCTCCTTCCTTCCTTCCTTTCTTCCTTTCTTCCATCCTCCCCTCACTCCCTCCTTCCTTCCTTTCTTCCTCCTCTCCTCCCCTCACTCCCTCCCTCCTTTCTTACTTCCTTCTTCCCCTCCTTCCCTCCCTCCTTCCTTCCTTCTTCCCCTCCGTCCCTCCTTTCTTACTTCCTCCTTCCCTCCCTCCTTTCTTACTTCCTTCTTTCCCTCCCTCCTTTCTTCCTTCCTCCCTCCCTCCTTCCTCCCTTCCTTTCTTTCTTCCTTCCTTCCTCCCCTCCTTCCCTCCCTCCTTTCTTCCTTCCTTCTTCCCCTCCTTCCTCCCCTCACTCCCTCCTTCCTTCCTTCCTCCCCTCACCCCCTCCTTCCTTCCTTCCTACTATCTGACACAGCAGACCATATGCTTATTCACCCTCTTATTTCCTTCTATCCTTCCTTCAATCCTATCTTGCTTCGTTCCTTTCTTTCATTCCCTTAATTCCTTCCTTCCTTTCTTGCTTCCTTCCTCCCCTCCTTCCTTCCTCCCCTCCCTCCCTCCTTCCTTCCTTCCTTCCTTCCTCCTTCCCTCCTCCCTTCCTCCCTTAGTCCTATCAGAGGCAGTATCTTCTATCACTGCAGGAGTCACATAATGAGGTTAAGCTACATCTATGAAATGTTAATGTATTTCATTTAGCGGTGAATAAATGTGCTCGTTTCTTTATCGTAAAAGAAAGAGGAAAACTGTGAATATGTTTTCCCTGCAGCTCTAAAACTAAAGCTTTACTACGGACTGCTGTTCTTCAGTGCTAGACGTCCCCCTCTTTTTCAAGCCTCATTCTCTTTCTCCCCGTATCAGCAGCTAATAAGCTTTCTTTTTATGCTTTGTTTTCCACGTCTGCTCTCAGCTCCACCTGTTTCAGCTCGCACTAAACCCATTGTTTGTTATCTTTTATGTTATACATTACTCTGCTCCATTTTCTCTCCCCCGTCTCTCTCACGTTTCCTCACTGTAACCGTCCAGAACAACAGTTCTGTAACATGGCTCTTCATCAGTTGTTTTTCCACTCTCATGGCCTCACCCATCTGTGTGAGGCCGGGCTGTAAGTAATTATATGTAAATGACGGGGGGAATATAGGAAACAGCGGTGATGGAAAGGGGTCACGCCATGGTATGCCTTCTCCAGCCCTTTGTATCTGTGCGTAGGGCTGGATTTACATTGAGATTACGGTGTGAACGAGCTGGAATTAATTTGATGTATGTATGTATGCTTTTGGCAGTGCTGGAGCCGGGTGAAGATCAGGAAACAGCGGGCGACTCGCAACACAACGGAGATCTGAATCCTGGCGATCAAACGCAGATGACTTCCTTTGAGATCAATCTGAAAGAGAAGAGGTTTGTAGCAGCCAATAAAACACCAGCTGCTTTCATCTGTCACAGCGAGTGTTAGCGTGGAAGGAGTGAGGACCGGAGGAGGGTTTTATCAGTAAAGGTGCCACTATTTGTTACTTTTGAGAAGCAAGTGATGCTCTGAAGGCTTAAATCATTGATTCGATAAGGTGTCACTGCCATGAATGGATTACACAAAAAGTCTCCATACCTGAGGGCAACCTTCTGAATGTTTCAGGAACAAAGATTCTCTCTCTTTTTGTCCTGATCCATTTATATATTATAGAAAAAATGAGCTGATCAGATGTTGGCCACTTTAGGACGTCATAACGATGTTTTGTCTTGTGTAACCATTAGCTACACCTTATCACCTGAATCTCCTCCTAGAGCACCATTGAGTTCTTTTTAACCAAATCTCTCTCAGAGGGGCGTGGGGAGGGGCTCCTTATTTTCATCTAAAGTAACAGACAGAGAATCAGCCCTTTGGAAACAGGGCTGAAACAGAGGGGATTATGGGTAATGCTGCAATGATCTGTTTGGTATTTCGAGCCAAACACTTCAGAGACATATTTTGTATATATCTGAGACCCATAATATATTGACGAAAAACAGTATAATAGGGGACCTTTAAGTACAAGATCTGAGTACTTTTCCCGTCTCTGAACTTTCTCTGAACTTTCCTCAGGTACCAAGGCGACTTCCGGCCCCTGGTGGAGGGGTGTGGCTGCTACTGCTGCAGGAACCACCAGAGGGCGTACCTGCACCACCTGCTGGTGACCAATGAGCTGCTGGCGGGGGTCCTGCTCATGATCCACAACACGGCCCACTACCACGCCTTCTTCAGCGCCCTGAGAGACGCCCTGGCCGAGGATACACTGGACCTCCTCAAGAGACGGGTCCTCGGGCAGACAGAGAGAAAGGACTGAGGCTAATAAATCATAATGATAGGGAAGCCATTGATCCTGCTTTCCCTCTCAAGGATCACTCCACTGGCTTGTCCAATCATTGGCTTGCTGCTGAGTCACTTCATATCTCGCTGAAGTCAAAAAGCAAAAAGAGGGGGATGAAAATAAATCAAGACAGCCGTGTGATGTTTGTCCCGTGGGTGTGTGTCCCGGTTCCACACCAAGAGGTGCGCTGGGTATTGATCGGGGAAGATAGCCAGGAGATGAACTCGCTGAAGATGGAGAAGAGCTAGATAGGAGGTATTTGCATAAAGAGAGAAATGTGTGGATGATCGACTATGACTGAATATCTGCGTGCCTCCTGTCTGATTACAGGTCAGCACATGACTGTCATCCTCTGGACTCGTTGACATGGCAGCTTAGGAATCCACAGTTATTAACGGAGGGGGGGATAACCAAAATAGATCCAGCTTTCTCCTGTTACTAATAGACCATGTGTAGAGATGTCCTTTAGGCTTTTTGTTGTGTCATTGATCTGTCATTGTGCAGCATGTGTTCATCCTTTCACAGATTGGCTTCATGGCGTTTGTCAAAATCACTTTCTAACCATTATGTACGATGCCACATTAAACGCCCGGCTCTCGACATGCAGATGTGGAGGTTGTTTTCTCTCACGGGGGTTTTTCCGGAGGTTAACTGAAGGTTTAAGCTGACAGCTCCGCCAAGAGTAGGGATAAAGATCAGGGAGGGATACGGGTCTCTGCTGCCTCCCATGCAGCGTTGAAGGGAGGCCTTCTGAAGGTGAGGGGAGATAATTGACTGCCAGACTGTGCAGATGTCTGCCGGGGACGCGGTGACAGATTTATGGAGGATTGTTGTGGGTTTTCTTAACTGCATTCAGCGTTATATAAAAGTAGGTCGGAGGATTTTCTGTCATCAATAAGTGGGTGCTGCGATAAAGACTTATCATATGCGTAAAGGGGCTGGGGAAGATGGAGGTATATAAATGCCTATAAAGGTAAAAGTCTAATGGGATGGCAGTAGAGAGAAGGTTATAAAGGCAATCTATTGGATTACCCAGTAAAAATAGAATAAGTAGTGAATGCATGCCTTCCTTTCTCTGCTATTGAGAGCACTCTGGAGGTGTTCAGCAATAACAAATAATGTTTTTATGAAGCTCAGTAAATGCCTCGGTAAATATGCTCTCATATCTAGTTCTCAGCCTGTTTATTGCAATAATTAAACGCCCCTTTTGAAATTGCTCTTAATGACGGGTAAGTGAAATTGCTGCTAATGAGTCCTGACTGCGGGAACTGATTATTCACTTTGACATTATTTATCAAGCTTTTAACCTTCAACTCGAGATGAATGGCCACACAAGTGATCGCAATAATGATGAGATGCAGCACATTGTAACTGAATATAAATAAGCGTCTAGCAGCATGGCGATGGTGTTTAAACACACCTCAGCTGACAGTTCATTCAGTGTGTTAAAACGAAAGATGGGAGTGTGACTGTACAATATGAGGACTAGGAGTATAAAGGATTACTGAGTTCATACAGGGTGTCCGCGGGTCTTAAAAAGTATTAAAAGTTGATAAATCAATTTAGCGAAAATGAAGGCTATTAAAAAGTATTAAACGGCATATTCCAAGGTATTACATTTTGTAGCTTGTTTTCAATAAGTATATCAATTGTCCAAAGAGGTTGTATTCTACAGTCTGCCTGAATGTAATCATTGCGTAGGTGTCTAGTGTGATTCTGTGTAGTTTATTTATGGCATCCCGTTGGATTTGACGTCATCTGAACAGGACATCGCACGCTCACTGCTTCATAGCGCGCAAAGGTCCGTTTACGCCGGTTGTTAATTTCAGGTTCCAGGCTCGAAAATGACATTCCCAGAACAAATGACTATATCTTCCCTTCTAAAAGGGTTAAAGTAATAATCTTTTTTCTCAAAGTGATGATAAACCTGTGAGTTGGATGTAGAAAAGTCAGAATCAATATAGATGTTTTTTATTTTAAAGAAAATTCAGATTGAACATGGTAAAAAAA
>NW_011334488.1:5518-16370 GCF_000735185.1 Notothenia coriiceps
TACTAATTCATTATATAGAATAATAATAAAACAACTGTGTCCACATCATTTTGATCAGTGGACCAATCCACACATAACACTGTGCACTCTATTTATTGTGCCACCATCTCAATAAAACTGTTAACAAAATGGTAAATTATTAGATAAACAATAGTGTGTAATCACGATGTTGTATTTGCTTTTTAAAGGTGGGGTAGGTAAGTTTGAGAAACTGGCTCGAGATACACTTTTTGTAATATTCCATGGAATGCTCTGAACATCCCGATAGCAATGAATATCTTAAATCTCTTAAGCCCCAAGCCTGTTTTTCAGGTTTCAGGCTCTAAAATGACATTCCCAGAACGAATGACCATATCTTCCCTTCTAAAAGGGTTAAATGAATAATCTTTTTCTCAAAGTAATGATAAACCTGTGAGTTGGATGTAGAAAAGTCAGAATCAATATAGATGTTTTTTATTTTAAAGAAAATTCAGATTGAACATGGTAAAAAAACTGTAAATTATTGTGTCCGTCCAAAAGATATGTTGTACTTATAGTGAAAACTAACCTTGGATAATGGGTTAGTAGACTAAAAGCTTTAGGAATCCAAAGTACAACACATAAGTACCCTGTATCAAGATTGATGCAAAACAAGTGATATTTGACCTTTTTAGACAGATTTAGCAAAAAAAAACCTCTTCTGGGGCCATTTGGGTGGATTTTCCTTATCTCTGGCCCCCCTTCTTCGATTTTGACATGTGACATCTCTTTCTGACATTTAGAGCCAATAGAATCGAAGGGAAATCGTCCCACACACACTCATGTTAAAAAAAAGATGGCGTCTTCGCGCATTCTATCTATCTACAGAGTTTAGGAATGGCCTGCTCTACTATTTGAAAACGGAATTGCAGTTTTATTGCTTATAGATTATCAGAACATTTCAAAGGGGACACAGACACATTGTATATTAACCTATGGATTAACTACATCATCTTTGTTATCGTTTTAATGCCATTGAAGACCAGTTTTGACCAGACAAAATCAAGGTAAGCCATGTTAGCGTTGTGGGCTACCTAGTGCCACATGTTTTGATGTACGTTTTTGTTGATAACGTTGCGAGTTTGTATCTTTCAGTGTTGAGGTGGGCACCGTTAGATTCTGTGTCTTTACGATCATAAACGATGTGTTGGATGTGCAGCTAGGATAAGTAATAAGGGAGCTAGGAGTGATTTTCGGTGCAGTAATAGGTTAGCATTTTTCGCTCAGGGTTAATTCAGAGGCTGACTGTTAGCATTGTGTGTATTTTTTTTAAATAAAAATGAAAAAGATCAGTTAAATTAGTTATGGATATAAACTATTCATAGTTTATTCAATATTAAGGTTCCTTAGACGTTGTTTCCTGCAAATAACGTGATTTCGGACCCGGAAGCGGGTACGTGGGGCTTAAGAGGTTTTAAACAACATCGTTATGGGGAAATGCAAGTTTGCATCCAAATGGTTGGAAGATAAGGAGCGGAGGAAGGATAATCAATACTGTATGTAGTCAATGTGAGGTAAAGTGTGTCAATAATGTAACCAGTTAAAACTCAAAGTGGCGATGAGGTCTTAAAATGTATGGAAAGGGTCTTAAAAAAGGTCTTAAAAGGTATTGACTTCAGGATTCCTGCATATATACCCTGTCATACGGTTTGTGATGCAGAAAGTATTTGACTATTTCCTACAGATATACAGAATATAAAACTAGTAATGTGGGATATTATAGGGACAGATATTCTACATTTTTCACATTGTGGATAATTCCATAAATGCACTCGTACAGTTGTATAATTAAACTTTAAGCATACATTTGTTGGCAGCTCATGCCGAGTGAAAAGAATTCTGTCACTTCCCAGATAGTCACGTTTCTTACAGCTCTGCTTTTAGTTTCAAATCATGAGCGGAAGTATAAATAGAAGAACTGTTAGTGAACGGCAGAGCAAGTAGTGTGGAGTGAGATTTCAGAGCTGCTTCCTGCTGTTGTAGAAATGGCACTTTAAGAGGGATGACTGAGATCAAACGCAGTGAAGTAATGGGCTATTAAAGCAAGACAATAAACAGAGACTGAAACGCTCCAGAGCTGAGGGGAAATGCAGTGTGATAATTCTCTGGATTTGTCACTGTGAGCGACCAACCCTTTCATATTAAAATATTATTATTGCATCTTTAAACTGGCAGTGCATCTGAGGACACGACAACAGAAGTGTATAATGCATAGCTAGTATGGCAAAGTTGACGTCCTTTTTGTGCCTTAATTGTATTTAATAATACTTGCTGCTCCCACTGAGCGACATTGGGCACTATTTCAATGCAGAAGAGCTCTGAATGAAAGTCAGCAGGTGGCCATCATAGCTCATTTCAACCAATTATACTGATGGGAAGTGCCAT
This sequence comes from Notothenia coriiceps, assembly GCF_000735185.1. NCBI lineage: Eukaryota > Metazoa > Chordata > Actinopteri > Perciformes > Nototheniidae > Notothenia > Notothenia coriiceps. The sequence continues at coordinate 7,922 of NW_011334488.1, forward strand.
TCACGCTGCATCTCTCTACACATCTCTCCTGTCTCTCTCCATCCTCTTTGAAAAGGTTTCCATGTCGTCATCCGTTTATCACACTCTCCGGCCAGATTGATATCTCCTGTCGTGGATGCACAACATGAAAAAGGATGAGATCAGCTGACAACAGAAAGCACGGCGGGTGTTATGGTGGAAGAAATGATGACGGCTTTTATCAGTGAGGGATTGTGTTTGCAGGCCAGATCGTCCAGAGGCATTCCAGGAAGGAGGTACTGCCACTAGTTGTTACTTCTGAGAGGCAAGCGATGCGTTGAAAGCTTAAATCATTGATTGGAGAAGGTGCCACAGCCATGAATGGATTATGTAACAGGACAACTGGAAACTGGCCCGAGGCTAACCCGACTCCCTGGGGATCCTCTGGTCCTGATTTGTGATGATTAGATAGTTTGTTGTTGAAAATCAAATGGCCACAAAGAGACACAAAGCAATTACAGAGAAACACAAAATGACTCCATGAGGAAACACAGCGATTACAAATTTAACCAAAACGACTTACAAATAGCGACACATTTACAAAATGTTACTAAATAGACCAAAATGACTACAAAGACACAAAACAGTTAGAAATAGAGGCTAATTTAATATTATAAGACATACAGCATTATCAAAGAAGGGTACAGATAGACTAACAAGTTGGAAAATTACGAAAAATTAACAAAACGACTTTAAAGTTAAAAATAAGGAATACAAAGACTAACAAAGAAAACAGTAAAAGTAGATTATTACAAATAAATAAATGACCAAAAAGGAAAAAAAAGACTACAAATAGACACAAAACAACTGACTAATGAACACCAAAAGGGACTACAAAATGACAAAAAAAACAACACAACTACTATACAGCAATGAAACGAAGATCCACAACATCAAATCAAATTTTATTTATATAGCACATTTAAAAGCGATTTTTGGTCGAGCCAAAGTGCTGGTAATAAAAACACTTTACTACAATCATAATAAAAGACAATCATTTACAACAGAAATATATAAAATAAAAACACAGGGAATAGTCAGGTGTCATACTCCGCTCTGACTAGAAGAAACCAAAAAGTCCACTATGAGACTCGAAACATCCACATAGATCCACAACGGCAGAAGAGAAACCCTGACCCTCCCCTCGGTCCCCATGGTAACCCTGACCAGCAGCAGCTCCACTGGATATGAATGATTGCTCACTAAACAGGAGGCTTTATTACCTCCCTGGAGTATTTCAAGCCTCATCTTTTCACATAAATCACCAGCTGACAGTGTTTTACTTCAGCGAGGAGCGACTGGCTCTCCAGAGGCTCTCGGTAAATATTTCAACAGGGCTGTGACTCCGCATGTCATTTCAGTGTAGGTTAAGCTACTGTGAAATATTGAGATATGAGGGTCACGATACATTAATGCTTCAGACCTGTTGGTTAACATCCCTCGTGACTTCCTGCCCCAGTGTGCTGTGTACATTTAATGATATGTGATAGGTGAAGGCAGAATGATTTTACTTCTGTGAGTGTGCAGAGAATATATCTGGAAGTGGTTTCTGTCCAGGTTTGAATGGCATTACTACACTGTGTTCAGGCTTTCTCTTTATATTATTCTCGTTTTGTTGATTTTACACTGTTCAAATCCTCTTGATCTTTAAGTGACACCATATTTTCCTTTTTCTGGTACCAGTATGTAGATTTGGGAGCACGTTTTGCATGTAGGGTAAAAGAAGAGTTGTGTAGTTGTGTGCAAATCTCATCCCATATTCAAATCATTACAGTGTTTCGTCAGTGAATCTAAAATGACTAGGTTAGCTACGTTAGCTAGCTAGCTCACAGCAAATCTCCAGTAATATCAGAAGGAGTCATGTGATCACGTTGATTAAATAAGCTGATAAAACATTTTTGTCTCCAACTTTACAATCCTGAACGTCACCAAGCGCTCCGGTCCCAGCTGTGTGCGCCACTTTTTAATGTTGTAGCGTTTTGTTTATGCACTGCTTTTAATAAACGCTGCATGTGTTGTGAAGTTGGTGAAGGTGTTTTCTGCATTTTAATGTGTTATGGCACACTTGTGTTTTTATCTTTGCATTGTTTCTGAAGCGGCAGCGCGTTTCTCATAACGGAAATGTTTAGTTGTAGCGTGTTTGCACCTTTCGGCCACCGTAGCTATGTCACAAAGATCAGTATCAACCAGAATATTCAGAGAAGTCAGCCAGAACCAGTATGTGTTACTGTTGAGAAGCAAGTGGTGTGCTGAAAGCTTAAATCATTCGTTCGACTCAAACTTCGATTAAATGTCAGACAGTTTTAGCTTAAGTGATTACGCTGACTCTTCTTTTCGACTTGCAAATCCTCCTTTTGTCTGCGCAGACACACATCCAATGACATTTAGTGCCTTCTCCCAGACTACAGAGAAAGACCTGCAGGGTTTATCCTATTTTATTGACATTAGTGTTTTACTTTGTTTGCCTGTGAGTCAGCAGAATCCACAGTTAGAGAAATGGCTGGCATTTTTAGAAAATATTAAATATGCTTTTCTCAAGAACTCAAGTTTATCTGTCATACTGAGAAAACACTCCCACACAGGACTACAAAGCATTGTTCATTCGTAGCACCATTACACTGTCTGTATAGGGACTCGGTTCCTATAGGAGTGCATTGTTATTGTGTGATTTTAGGATGAAAGTCATTTGGAAAATCTGTTCATTAAGGGTTCATTAAAAGGGACACCAAATGTTACAGAGTTTTGATGCTTCAGTAGTTTCTGTGATTCTCTATTAAAGCCGCCGTATTGCGCTTCTGCCCTTGAGGTCACCAGAAGTTGAACGAAAGGTCAGCTGTGTCCGATGGAGTGGGGCGTCGGACGGATGAAAAGGCCACGTAGGATTTGACCTTTCCTTCTGAGCATCATCAGTTATTGTGGGGGGAACGAACGCCTCATTCAGAATAGTTTCAGGTCTGTGGGGTTGAGCTGTTACGGTAGAATGAACACAATCTTACAGTTTCTCTGCAGCTGCTTTTAAATGACTTTTCACACTAAATTGCCTCACTTGTTGTTTCCCACACTGAGTGATGATTGAAGGGTTCGCCGTCCTGTAATGACTTGACGCGTGGAGTATAACCTTGAGGGGATTGCTTACCAGATTTCCTTAAGGATCCTAGGGGTTCATTTGTAACTCATCCTTCTGACTGGTTATGTTTGATTGCCGCTGTTGTTTATAGCTTATGGGGCGCTTGTTTGATAGAGAGTGACGTGCAGTGAAGGAAGACTTAATAATGAAGTTATGTGATCACCTTACCATCAATCAAACCTCTCTTGTGGATGATAGATATATACAGTGTCGGGAGAGATACGTATAAGTGTCTATTTATATATACATCCGTTATAATGTAAGACAACAGAACAATGTGACCTTAGAAGAAACCAAGATATTTAATATCGAAACCTGTTCATATACATGTTATTCATCCAGGTTTGTTTATCGTTCTTTTTAAACAATATTTACTATAATTCTCTTACACATTTAAAATATTTTAGATGCAGAAAAGTTATCATTATACTCTCAGCTTTAATCAGAGGAAAAACACTCTGACTTTATGAACAGAATGTCATCCTGTTAGTTCTAAAGAGTGAACAAATGCCCACATGATTTGGCCTTTTACCCCCTTTGTGTTCATTCATGCACTCAGGCTTGGAAGGAGGCTGAACCAACAAAATCAACAGTGACCACAGCCTCAATCAGGCCTTAATCAATAGAGTTTGATTGTAATGGCAGCTTGGAGCGTTTTGGTTCTCAAGAATGTGACTCAGCATCTTGATGGGCTTACAGGCAGAGCTTTGATTTAATAGAGATCGAGAGAGGCATACTTTGAGTCTTTAGGCGCTTTCACACCGGAGTACTTTCCCAGGAATAGTTCTGATAGTTCCTGGGATTTTGCGTTCACACCAAAAAGATCTGGAACTAGAACTTTTTTTTTGCGTACCTTTTCCCCCCTTTTCAGTCCCTGCTAGAGAGGTGGTACTTTCCTGGGAGAAAAAGGTTCTCATTTCTGATTGGCTGGGCAAATTGCAAACCACGCCCCGTAAAACTCCGAAAAGTTTTGTGAAGCCGCCATTTTATTTGCTGGCATTAGCATTATTATCATTATCATTAGCCCAGTGCACCAACGGAGAGAGAAACTTATGGAAACACAAAAAAAAACATGGGAGCGGTGGAGAGATGAGGAGGTGTCGGCGTTCTGGCGATTTACTCGGAAGGCTTCAGTAGAAGCTGCTGGCCTTCCCCAACTCCGGGGACTTCCGGCCGGGGACTTCGGGTGGCAGTATACGCCGTGAAGTTGTTTGCGGCCTGCCAGTAAACCCAAAGCAGAAGAAGAAGAAGACGTGACGTCAGCGGCTTCATTTGCTTAATCCTCCCTCAGGGACTTATTCGTGTGAACGCGATCTGTACTTAGTTCCGGGAGCTAGACAGAGAGAGAGAAGCGTTCTGCTTGCGCACAGAGCAGGAGTTTGTGAGAGGGCTTGAGAGTCAATTTCTCTTCAAAATATAATTGATTGGTAACGTAACTGATTTCTTCTAATGTGCCTGCATCTGGCGCTGAGTTGCCATATTCCTTTTGTGAGCTCTTTTTGTTCGTGAACCACTTCCTGATATCCATTATTGCAGATACATATAAATGATAATAACCAAACTAACCTAGCAAGAGTAAACTGACAGGCTGCTGTGCCGCATCTCACTTAAAAAAGCACACACGACTCAATCCAGCGAAAAACTAGTCTCGCGCACAGACTTTCATTCAGAATGGTGAGTCTGGTGTGAAAGCGCCTTTTGTCTGCGAAGTACAGCCGCCAGCGATTGGCCAGTGTTGCAAAAGCTTCATTGTGGCGTGTGTGGCATTATTTATCAAAAGTAGAATCCATGAGATACAGCATTGGAGGACGAACTGAGCATTGGATGGGATTTGAAAAGGAGTAAGAACAAATAAATGACAATCGACAGCAGCCTTTCAGAGCGCAGGCGACCAAAGGGCCCACAGAAAGTGTATTTTTAAGAAGAAAAAAAGAAGAGCGCGGAGAGAAATCCGATTGATCCCGCCTTCTTAAAATGAGGTTTTCTCTTTCTGGTGGAGACAGCCGATGGCAGAGATTTATAAATTCATCTGTATTCGGAGGAACATCTAAAGCAGATTCGCTTGTCGAGCTTTGAGTCGCAGAAAAAACATCTGTTGAACAGCATGGAGTCGCTCAAAATATTTCCCCTGGTAACAATTAAGTAGACAAAACAGGTATTTTCATTGTGTGATTATTTCTATTGGATTTTCCGCAAATAAAAGCTCAATAAATAGGCGAGAAATCCCTCAAAGCACATCGACTCCCTCATTGAGAATTCCTGTCTCTAAATAGCTGCCTTCAGGCCTCGTCTTCAATTCACCATCGCTGGTCCGCTCAGAACTAGCCGCGTCATATCAGCCATGTAATTTAAGAAGTTGAGCTGATTCTCATTTCTCCTTCATGTTCCCTCAGAAAGGACTAGAATATCATATCATTATAAGCACAAATTCAGCTCATGTTCAAAATATGCCTGATCGAATCTGCTCGGGTACTGCTCAAAGCTTTCTTGAGATCCGCTAATCCAAATAACTTCACACCCAACACTTAACTCCCTTGGGTACTGAGCCTCACTCCCGCCAAGAGTGAATTTGGGAGTGTGTGGGAGAGCAGGACGATTACTTTGCCCCCAGAAGTACTGCTTGTAGCGCCGTCGAAACATTTTCATCGCTCATTGACTCCAGGGAAGTGAAGAGTCTGCTGGTAGAGTCAGTATATCTAGCCTCAAGCAGCAAAAATACATAGCAGTCAATGATCTGCAGCCTCTAAAGACCCACAACTTCAAAGCAGCAATAGTTCCCAGCAATACACCCACCAATTGTGGAACAGATTTGATTATCCTTTCTTGTTATATGAAGGAACCACACGCTTGCGAACAGAAATGACTTGCTGTATAGTAAGGTTTTATGCTGAGCTTTTCACTGAGCTGAGCCTTATGTAGACCTTCACTTCGGTAGATGTTTAAAGGGGACATATTCTGTAGTGTCTCTACTTTAAAGAGTCCTCTCCTGCTGATGTTCAGGTGTATATCAGTATGTAGTGTCTCTACTTTAAAGAGTCCTCTCCTGCTGATGTTCAGGTGTATATCAGTATGTAGTGTCTCTACTGGGACATGTCTCCATGCTTTAATGTTCAAAAAGCTCTTTATTCCTCTCATACTGTCTGTGCTGCAGCACCTCTTTTCACCCTCTGTCTGAAACCAGAGCCCAGTCTGCTTTGATTGGTTAGCTGGCCGGCTCTGTTGGGATTGGTCAACCACGTAGAGATGTCCCGCCCTTTAGCCTAGTAGTACAATGAGTTGAAGCGCTAGCCAATAGAAGCACAAGTGTTACATAGTGATGTCATTATGTGCTGGTATTAAACAAAGTAGCTTTACTTCCAGAACTATAGCTGACATTAAGATAAAGATATATTACAGCCATTACCTCAATAATGATACAGGACCAGCATCTGGCCACCTGGTTCATATGAACAGTGTTGACACAAACTATCTGATTCAATCTACAGGCTAACACCAGCTGCTGCCTGTGTGCCAGCAATATCAAAGTCGTGTATGTTTAATGCAGATACAAATATTTGTTTAGTTTTCTTAATGTCGTCAAGTGAGGATAAATAGTTTGCAGGCATCAAAGTTAACTCGCTAGCAAAAGACAAATCCAATCTTATCTGTTTGTAGTGGAAAGAAAGTCATGGTATGTTCAGTTCAAAAAGATTTACTAGTTCAACCATGCTGTATCCAAATTCTCTGAGCAAAGAAATCTTGTTTTTGGACTATGATTGGCTGCCACTGTTTGTGACAAATCAGGCACATCTCACCTTAAGACCCCAAAACCCTCTGTGGGGGCACTCTGAGAATAAACTCCAATCTATACCATACAATATCCAAAGGAAGAAGTACTGTCAAAGTCACATTTTTCAACAGAGGGGTCCTTTAAGAATTTCTCAAGATGTTCTGGGTTTTGGACTCGGTGGGATTGGTGCTGTCACTATGATAGATACACTATTAATTGAGTTTGAAGGCAATTTCCTCTTGTGTTGATTCAATCAAGAAAGGCCTGTACTGGTGGCTCAGTTTGAGGCTGCTATGCATTCAGTCTACAGGATCTGTGTCAAATGTCGTTCCCTTTCACGCCCTAAATCTCTCTAACTCCTCTTGCCCTGCACAGTCTGTGAGCAGAATGTTTCGCCTCATTGCTCCCGGCTGAAGGGAGAGTGTGTTTCTGTAAATGATGGATTCCAAACAGTCATCCAAACTCTGGCATCAGTCCAGTGTTCGATGTCGTTGATGAAAAGGCTGTCAGACGCCGAGACAAATCTCTGCTGTTGTCCACCTCTTCACACCAAAAGTATTGAGCGCGCCTCAGCCTCCCACCCACACTCGGGACATTTAGTGGAGAGATGGCAACAGCAGTGGGATCAGGCGAGGCGAGAGTAGAGCTGTAAACTGGGATATTTGCATCTGTTTTTCAAGTGCATCCATCCATAAAACCCAAGTCATTTGCAATGCATAAAATGGGACTGGAGTATACCCGTGTCCAATCAGAAAAAAATCCACCTGCTTGAAGTTTCATTACACCACGAGGTGATGTTTGTGACACTGTATAATTTACTGTATTGAAGCATGTGCTTGAAACATTTCCACCTCAGTTTGTTATTTTGTCCCTAATGCTACGGACCTTTGAGGTTTGCAGAATAAAAGTGTTGATAGCGTGCGTGACCTACATTTGAATGCTTATACAGAGCTTTGCACTATAGAGACTTTGGATAAGAAATGCACAAAGAAATGCAATCATCATCACCAAGAAAAATAAATCAGTAAACGGCGACAATAACAAGAAGAGGAGCTTAACAAAAAGAGAGCAGAATTTTAATATTTCTGCCTGCTGGTCCCGACGGCCACATGCCTCCTGGATATTTGTGGCCTTAGCCTTGGTTGCTGTCACAGCATCTTACATCTCTTCAGCACAAGTCCACCAGGGAGCCTGAATTTGCATTTTTTTTAAACCCGAAGGAGTAGAGCTGCTCTGCATTTCTATGTTTCCAATCAAAGCCACCAAATAAGACATGTTATAACAATACTTCTATAAAAAGTCAGAGGTTTTCTGATCTAACACACACAATTATACATGTGAGCAGTGTTCGTAATGGGGGGGAGCCAGGGGGGAGCTCCCCTGAAGGCCGACTTTGAGATAAATAGGGGGAGCCCAAAAAAATCTTGCATAGGCTATTTGTGTCACACAGATTAGAAATGTTGAGTTTCTGTAAATAAAAGTTCTTGAAATAAATAATAGTCATTGTTCATTACAGTTTCTGAATATTTGTTTTA